>NC_089585.1:34643545-34852551 GCF_019320115.1 Miscanthus floridulus
CAGATCTCAACGGCTATTAACTGACCGGACACTTCGGCACAAGTGACCGGACGCTCAGACCCCAGTGTCCGGTTGTTTCCAGTAAGCTCCCAAAACCGTCTTTTGCCGACCGAACATAGACCAGCGTCTGGTGCTTAACCCTAGTCACTGTGCCATCCGACAACACGACCAGACGCAGCCCTTCAGCGTCTAGTCGCTGGGTGATTCAGCGTCTGGTCAGTTGACCGATGCCAGCATCATTGCGACCAACTCCATTTCACTTCAAACTTCTTCACCCTTGCTCATGTGTGACAACCACCAAGTGTATCACCTTGTGCACATGTGTTAGCATATTTTCATAAATATTTTCAAGGGTGTTAGCACTCCACTAGATCCTAAATGCATATGCAATGAATTAGAGCATCTAGTGGCACTTTGATAACCACATTTCGATACGAGTTTCACTCCTCTTAATAGTATGGCTATCTATCCTAAATGTGATCACACTCGCTAAGTGTCTTGATCATGGAAACAAAATGGCTCCTATAATCTTACCTTTGCCTTGAGCCTTTTGTTTTTCTCTTTCTTCTTTTCCAAGTTTAAGCATTTGATTATCATCATGCCATCACCATCGTCATGATCTTCGCCATTGCTTCATCACTTGGAGTAGTGCTACCTATCTCACAATTACTTTGACAAACTAGGTTAGCACTTAGGGTTTCATCAATTAACCAAAACCAAACAAGAGCTTTCAGTGCACCACGGCCATCTTGATTTGCAATCGTGCAGAGAGCCTTAGCCATCGTGCACTATCCTTCCACAAGAATTGCCATCAATTCCATTGGTGTGGGTGGTGGTGGTGGTGGAAGATCATCATCATCACCAGCCACACCTGTGGAACAAGTACGAGGCATCTGCAACCATGCGCAACCAGTAATTATTGATGATGTTAGCACATTGGAGAGGAACAATGTAATTACGCCAAACTGAATTTACTATAGAGAATGAAAACTTCATACAATAAACAGAGGCAATAATTCATTCTCCAATCACCACATCATCAATCAGCTTACTAGCGCCATACGCAGTGCATTCCAACATGACAAGTTTTAAACTTAACCATCAAGGTACGCATCCTGAAGGGAGCGAATTAAAGTATATTACATGCCAAGTTCGAATTAAAAAGGTACATCCAACATCAGTCATCGTACTTAAGTCCATTACATCAATGACTGCAAAAGCTTAACTAGTGAGACTTGCTAACTAACTACTCATCGAAGTGATCGCTGTCCACATCAGGAGACACCTTGGACTTCTTCTGGATCTTCCTCTTCTTCTTCATCTGTAGGTTCAGCTACATTGTCATCCATCTGCATGTCCTCTTCTTCTTCATCCGCCTCAATCACTTGAGGTCCACCCACATTAGGATACCATGGTATGGGGTGAGGAATAGGAAACAGACGGTTGTTCAGTTGATGGTGCTCAACCTGAAGCTCTTCAAGCTGTTCTTGGAGTTCTTGCTCCCTTTGGAAAGCATTTTGGTTAGCCATAATCCAACCCTGACGTCTTTCTTCTACTAACTCTAAAGCTGCATCTCTGTGACGGGTCACACGATCCAACTCTTGTGCTGCCTCATCTCTCTCTATAGTGAGGTTCATCAGCTGGTTATGAAGCTCGTCTCTCTCGCGTGCTGTTTGACCCCACTGTTGTAGGCGATAATTTGCAATACCGCGAATCTCATCTACTTCTTGCTGAGCTCACCCACATGCATCTGTCCTATGGCGATATTTGCGGGCACGCAACCTGAACTTATGCTGGGCTACCATTGCCTTGCCAGCTTCTTCTAGCACACTAGAAAGGGTGTCCTGCCTTACTCGACAAAGTTTCAAGACTGTCATCATAGCACTCATTCTAGCATTATCGCTCTAAACCTGTTCACCATGGCCTCAAACCAAGGCCTAGCCGACCTCTTGATTCCACTCAGCCTCAGTAGGAGCCACTCGGGGAATGGATGAAGCTGGTCCACCCACTAACTCATCCCCGAAGCTCTATGCTATATCCATTAGCACATCAAGGGCAGCAACTTGAGCGGCTTCCCATGGGCTTTGCCCATCAGTCTCAATGCTCCACCCATGCCACAACGGCCTCATGGGGTTTTGCGGCACTATAAAGGTCACAACGTACCATGGTACATCTCCCAATGGTACCGCCTGCCTCCACGTGTAGCGAGGTGCCTCTGGGTACCCAACTGAACTGAGCACCCTCCAGAGCAAGGTGGGAGTACCGACCTGTTCCAAAAAGGTGATGCTTCTAGTAGGAAACACTGGGCGCGGCCATCTGTATCAAAAAGGGATTCAACTCATGTGAGAGGATTATTTTGCATGAGAGATTGAACTTAATACTTGGGATAAGCAATTATAAGGGAGGGAGTAATGCAATGTGAATGCCATGAGTGAATATGATGCATGCTCGTTCTGTACGTCCTCACAAACCTAAGAAAATTTAAGTTTAACAGAATATATGGTGGCATACATACGTTCTCTCAATTAGCGGTAACTAGTCGATCTACACAGTGCGTTGTTAGCATATCTGCAGAAAACTTCATTGCAGCCCAACCCAACAAGATATAATGCTAATAACAAAAGTAGTAACTAAGATACTCTCCATATATACATCTCTAGATATATATACTTTGGTATCCAAACTACCCGACAGATGTACCCACAATTAAGTACCTTCATATATACATGTATGCAACATGTAAATACTCTAGTAACCACAACTAACTCTCCCCTAGACCGACGGTTGGACGGTCATGCTCTCACAACTCACACTTACCTTAGCGTAGAGGCAATTGATCCATACATTACCATTCAAGCGAATGACACCCATGCAATATCACGCCGCATGGACGATGAAATAGAAACAATCAATTTCCCCCAAGTTAGTAATTATATATAAGCCACCTAGAAGTCCTTAAGTGGGCTACAAGGGATATGCTCACCAGTACACCATAAAAAATTTGATTTTTGAACACTTATATATAACTATAAGTTGGAAAACCGTTTTCACAACAAAAGTTTTTGTTTTAAATACCCATATGACATGTTTAGTCTTGAATCTAGCTCTGATACCAGCTATCACAGAACCGACCAATTTATAAGAGCACAAGTACAAAAACAATCGCTGAAATGATCAAATTCTCGCACTTGAGCCCATATAAACCCGGTAGTCAACTGAAACCTCGAAAGATTTCAAACCAACTTGCATACAACCAAGATCACAGTAATTCAACATAACATATCATACGTTACAACATTTCATAAATGGTTGCAAATAGGTTACAACACCTCAGAGTCATTGTTATTACAAAACAGGTCTTGTAAAGTACGCGAAAGCAAATAGTTTAACTTACACACCCGAGTTCAAATACAAATACTGGTTTGCTGATCACAACCCGCAAAAGCATTCAGATAAGAGAAACAGAGATCATGCCCATGATCTAGTCTTCATCACTCGCCGGGTGGAGACAATACTTACAGAATCCTGATATAGAAGGTCATCTGCAACAAGAGGGAATAAACCCTGAGTACGAGAATATACTCAGCTAGACTTACCTGTTGAAAACCAAAACAAATGACACCAAGGATTATGCATAGCTTAATTTAGTGGACCTGGCTGACACTTTCTTTTTGCGGAAAAACATAAATAATAAATATCAACTCTTGCCCTGAACTAGCAGTGACTTTTAGCCATTAACCTATCATCTATATTAGCACCTATACTAAGCAACCATTTGATTAAGATGCAAACATTAATAACCATATCAGGTATAAATCTTGGCAACATTCTCATCCATATCCATTTAACCATATTGTTAAATTAATTGAATCTACGTTGCCGCTACTCAGTCAAGTTCTCACTATCCGGGAGAGACAGCGATTCGAATCGATTCATATCTAGCTGGAGGGGTATTCCTAAACACAAACCCTGCTTTCCCCCATCAGGGTCGCAAATGAGTCACCTTTGGTACAACTCAGGAGAAAATAAAAGAAAAGACACGGGTCCGGGCCGCCCTGCATTCTCAGAGAACTACTCTGACAGGAAGTGTAGGATTTTAAGCACTTGACTCCCCTTGGGCTTATGCCAATGGCTCTCCGCATATCCTTACTACCTCCAAAATGCATCCAACCCCCATGGTTCCCGGCCTAAGTTGAGCTACTCAGCTTCGTGGTCGGAACGACTTATCCGGCCAGCTAAGTGTTAGGCTGCGTTCAACATGACATGAGGACGTACAGTGTATCGGTCCTTAAACGACACAGACGGAGTCACTATGTCCAAACCTACACAAGACTCCGCCTAGTCTTAATTCATTATTAACATGGTTCTTTTCCACGATAGCAAATATAACCAACCGTGATCCACCTCATCCTAAAGCTCGCAGGTCACAGGAAATCACCTGACTTCTACCGCACTAAACATGGCTAAGCATTTAACCCGTTCCTGAACTTAAATAGGATTTCAGTGCGATATCTGGACAAGGATGGATATCTAATGCAACAATTGGTTCCAACCAATTCCTATACTTAATGCATCATCAACAAATAAAAGATACTCAAGGTATTTGTAAAAACATGGGAGGCTTAATATGCTCCGGGGCTTGCCTTTCAGGAAAGAGGAAGGACGGTGGTCAGGGCACTCGGGCAACTCCTCGGCGGCTGCTTCATCAATTTCCTGCACCTCAGGCTCCTCCTCCTGGTTGGCTCCCTCGAATTCCAGCAGCGTCACTCCCTCCGGCACACCTATTGCATGTATGTGCATGATAAATATCATGGATGCACATGAATGAAGTTAAGGATGCTCGGGGAATGCACATGCTCACTGCAGTCCGTATATTCCAACTTAAGCTCTATTCAAATCACTTTAACTTACCAAGTTTATACAACCTAATGTATAATTGCTCATCTTCAGTTAAGGACCTAGTACCTGCACCTAAGCATGTTCTCAAGTTAGGCTAACCCCTAAACAATCAACGAGAACATTGCAACAAAGCATACACACAAGCATTTGTATTTCAGCAAAATAGAGACTATATAGCGGTACAGTAAATTGGCCATAACTGGAGATTTAGAAATCCAAATGACATGCAACAAGATAATTTGGAAATATTATGAAATTGTCTACAATTCATTTTCAGACCTCAAGGCATGATTCTAACCTTTATCAGGTCAAATTCTTTAATCAACAGAAATCTGTCTTCACAAGATAGAGAGCGGGCAAAACTAGAACCTAACTTTGAATAGCTGTAGCTCCTAAACTACTGGGCCAAATGCTACCAAATTTTGACAAGAGCTAGATACATAAGTTATCTACAACTTTTATATTCACCACATTTCCAGCAAACCAAATTATCATGGGAAACTTTGCAAAGTCCCCAGAACTGTCCCGAAAGACACGATGTAGAAAAATAATTATTAACTTATGTTGCAAACACATAAATGGATGAAACCAACTTCACTCACTCATCACACATATCACAAGAACACCAGAAAGTAAGGTGTTCATCACCAATTCATTTCTTTTAATACCTTTCTTAATTTATTTAATTAATTAGGGGAAATGGTAAACATATATGAAAACTACATCATTTAATCTACAAAAATTACAGTAGGTACTACATGCTCTTAGTAGGCTACTATAAAAATTTCACACCATTTGAGCAAGTATAACAGCCTACACAAAAATGATAAGGCATAATGGCTTAAAATGACATAATTAGGAAACCTTAGTGAAAAGTGTCAAGCAACAGATTTTATATTTTTCCTAGCATCCTTAATGTACTAGGATACTCCCCACAAAAATTCATGGTCATTGGATTCTTAGATAATTTACAAAAATTCACACAAGTATCAATCAAAGATAAAAGGAAAATCTATAAATCAAAAACCATATATGCAATGACTCTTAACTTTTTACCAGAGCTTCTACTAAGCAAGAATAGCCTACCCACAAAAGTTCATAATTTTTAGAGCACAGAAACTCAATATATAATTTAAACAAGTTTGCATGCATTTAAAAACACATTGCTTCACTAGGTTACCACAGAGCTAACAAGGAAGAAATAGGAGGACAAGAGGATCCCGGTGGTGGTTTGCCGCGGTAAGCTCCACTCCGGCGAGGTACGGCCATGGCGACGGCGTCGGAAAAACGGCCAATGGCCCTCACCTACGGCACGTCTAGCTTAGCTAGAAGGTCGACGCGGTAGAGGAGGACACGGCGGAGTTGTGGGCTAGCTGGAGGCGTCGATTTTGCGGCGGCAAGTGAGCTAGGCGACGGCGGAGCTCGCTCAGAAGCAATGGCGGGGCGGTGCTGTGCTTCGGCTGCGGTGGGAAGTGAAGGAAGAGCAAGAAATGGGAATGAGAGTTGGGAGGGCAGAAGGGCGCGGGCTCAAGCAGTGGACAACGGTGCCAGGCCGGCCACGGCGCGTGGCCTGCACGGTCAGGCAGCCGGCGACGCGTGGCGTACACGCGGCCGTCGAGTTCTAAACCTGTTGAACACTGTAGCATCAATTCAGATTTACCGGTCGAGCCTGACAGTGATAATTGACGGTGCTTGATCTCCTAAACCGTGAAGAATCAGTGAAAACAATATGCATGAAAGTTGTAGAGCTATGATAGGGCTACAACAATGTTTTAGAAATCATCAACTAATTCTCAAAGGATCACGAGTTACATGAAGCCAAAGTCAGCTCAATCAAACTGAAATTGCAATCCAGACTTAGAAAATTTTCTAAGTGTTGAATCAGCCCTCGACACTGACTTGTGGGACCTTTTTGAGCATGTTATGCACATTTTCATGACTTGGCTTCTAAACAAAGTTTGTTCCTTATAAAATTTGCTACAACTTTGCTTTAGGTTGCTCAGACATGCAAACACTCTAAGCTACACTTTTTAAATAGTCAAACTCAGAAGCTCTAGGGGTCCATAATGGTCAAACCATGACTTGGAAACCTAATTAGGCAAAATGATCAACATGAACATTGTTCCTAATGACATTCTAAGTATAACTAAGTTGCTCAAGAGGATTATTAGCCACACCACACATTGGTCACACCAAAATCAAGCATCACATGCATTGAAATAAGGAAAAACAAGTGAAATATTACCTTTGTTTCAAAATCATGTTTCACATGTTTCATGATTTTGTTGCATAGTACTAACTAACCATGTTTCACTAAAGTGAGTTGCACATGTTGCACTTGAGTGTTGCACAATATTCATTTCATAAAATCAACACACATGAAATATAACAATATGTTGGAATGTTTCGAAAACATGTATCATGCAATATAAGCTCATGAATGGATGAATGATGCTCATGTTCATGAAATGCAAGTGCAAATGTGGAAGCCAAACACCTGGGGTGTTACAGCTGACATATCATATCTTGCTGTATATATGTATGTATGTGAACAACTACTCCACATCCACAAAATAATAATTCATTTATGCAGTGTGTGGATTTCCAATTTTTTTCTCGAATACGCAAAAGATTTGCGTATCATTGTACTAAGTAGAAGAATTTAAACAAACATACAACTGCGCTTATATCGAGCGCCGAAGGAGGTCAACCTAACATAGCCGTAGCTAGACCATCCTAGCAACAGACATCTTGATTCGATATTACATAAAAGGAAACAACCAATACTGACGCAGCGATACGACCTAGGAGGTGGCCTTGTGTCTTTGTGGCTATCTGGACGAGCCCTTTCCAATGGCCAAGAAGAGCATGTCCAGTGCTTCGGCGTTGGATGTAGTCAGGTTGCCATCGAAGAGCATGTCAAAGGTCTCTAGCTCCGACGTGGATGGCGCTGATAGACCCTTGGTGTAGCACATATGCTACATGATCAGCAGCTCGCCTCGCTTGGAAGTAGGTACTCGAGAGAGGCTCTGAGCCGCCAACCGCCTGCTCTGCCATGGCAGCACCGGCTTGGCAGGAGGCTTCTTGAGAGGCTCATGAATCAGCGAAGAGTCCCTCTTACGCGTCACTTTGTAGATGAAGCTATCGAGGCAGCGTTTGACGGAGTCGTCGTTGTCCACAGTCTGGTGGGTATCCACCGATAGTGAACTAGGAGGGCCAGCATCCACCGTGGGGTCGACTGGTCCGAAGCCTGGCGGGTAGCTGTGCTCCATGAGTGTCTTCGGTGAGTCCCTTGTGCTCTGTGAGTGTCTTCGGCGAGTCCCATGCCCACTGAATGGGGCGTAGGGCTGGTGTCCACAGCTCACAGGAGACCACCGCTGGGTCCTCATCCACTAGCTGGGGGCCCCACCGTCGGTGCCTCAACCTGTAGCTGGGGGCGCCGAAGGTGACAATAGGCGCTCAAGGGAAGGTCACACGACGATCCGACTGCCGACAAGCGAGGCTGTGAACTCCTCTAACATCAGGTCCTCTGTGATGTCATGATCATGCGTGGCATCCGGGTACAACATCTACGTCAATGGGTTGGGCTCGACGATGCCCATCTCGTTGGTCAGCTCACAATGCCCTACCTGAGCTCCAGCAGCGACCGAGGTGAAGGTTGGTGCCATCTAGGCGGCCCCTGCTAACCGCCCGTGACTGTCGATGGCGACACTCATTGCTGCAGCGACGGCGGCCCCCTTCAGCCGTCGACGATGTCACCAACGTCGGTGGCCACTACCGCTGCATGTAGTCACACTTGGCACAGCTCTAGCCAAGCTCGGTGTGTCGCCCTGAGTACGCGGCCAGGGTGCCCGAGGCATGATCCCAGTCAAAGTCGTCGTCGCCGGCCTTCTAGTGGCACTAGATGTACCAGAGGTGGAAGGAGGCACCGTCCGCCTCTTCCTCTTACAGTGCCACGTGAGGTGTCGGAACCCCTTGCATCGGAGGCAGCGTGAAGGCAGCTTGCAGGTTGCCACCCTGTGCGCGGTGGAAAGACAGTTGAAACACTTCCTGAGTAGGTCCGTCGGATAGCGGTTAGGGGTCTGCTGGTTCGCCGAAGCAGTGTGGGTGGGGCGCTGCCCCGCCGGCGCCGCATGATGACCCCTACGATAGGACCTTTGGCCAGCCGTTGGCGTCCATAGTGGACATGTGCTAGCGGGCGCCGCAGCACGGACCGAGCCGCATGTGAGCCAGTACCCGTCCATGGTGGCCAAGACACTGGCGGGTAGGGACACGGCCCTCTACTAGCCGCACAGGTAAGCCGTTCACCAGCTGTGGATGCGGCCGGCTACGCTTTCTTCGCCTACGGCCATGTCCCTGTTGATCGGGGTCCGCTCCAGCATGGCCCGAACCTAGAGGTAGGGCGAGTCTTGGTGTTAGCAGACGCCAGTGACCGCCTTCGCCGGGCGACAGCACGGCGTCGAGGTAGCTTGAGGGGCGGCTGTGGTCGGACTCCTCGCCATCGTCATCCGCCTGCCGACGGTGTTTTGGACGGCCTCCCGAGACTTGTCAAAAAGGAGCCGTAGCCGTCGATAGGGTGGTTGGGGTGGCCGGCGTTAGCGCGGCGGTCTGCGACTGACGGCACGGCGACCCTGGAGATGACTCCGCTTCCCCGGTCCCAGACCAAGTTTCGGACCCTAGTGCCAGGTTGTTCGGCGTAGGCGGCACCATGGAAGAGCAGCACATGGACCCCACGCACGGACCTGCCACAGCCACAGCTTGCCCCAGTGCTGTCTGGGGCGGTGGGGCATCGGAGGACGCGGTGGCGGCGGCCTTCCCCGTTGGCCGGTAGCCGCCAGCGGACGGGCCCGCGGCACCGCCTCCCGGCGTGGAGGGGCCAGATCTGGCCCCCACTCACCCTGGCGTGTCCGTGGCCAGCGCCGGCGGTTGATGAGGTAGAGGGGCGCCGGCGGAAGAGACTGCCGCGGCGGCGGCGACGGCGTAGCCTCCCGATGTGGCCCGGGAGGAGGCTTCCGGCGGAGGGGAGGAGGGCCCGGCCACCAGATCTGGGCACGGCGGGGCCGCGACGGCCGGCTCCGGCACACGCGCGGTGGTGGTGGCCGGCACCAGTGGCGGCACAAGGGCCTCCAATGGTGGGGAGGGGAGGGGGAGGGGGAGGGGGAGGAGGGGGCGGCGGGCTCCGGCGCCGAGGTGAGCGCCGGCGCCACCGGCGGTGGCGGGGATTGGGCCGCCTAGGGTTCACCTTGAAATCGACCCTATTTTTCCTGAAAGACAAAAACTTCGGTTTTCCAATTTTGGGCTACATGCTCCACAAACCTGGGCCATTCAGTCTGTAAACGAACAACTAGAGTATTACGTAATATAAGTACTTTAGTTTGATGCCATGTGGACTTTGAACGCTGGGAACGGACTAATAAAGGCAATGGACTTGTGGGTTGGTTGGTGGGTACGGTGCCTCTTTACATACCCATGCATGTCGAATAGGTACGTGCCACACATCTGTCTTTTTTTCTTCTTGGAGAGTGATATGATCATGTTCATATAAATACAGAATATGTCGACGTATCGGTCTCTCCAGCTCGCTGTCCGTCGTATCATGTGCAGGGATTCGTTCCATTTGGGCAGCTGACTCCAGGAATATTATGTGCACACATCTGGATCGCACGGCCCACACACACCGATCTATGGTCCAGTACTCCCTATACATACAGTATGTATATATAGGCTGATTTTATTGCAAGGACGACGGACCACGACATACAGTGGCGGATCTAGAAAATATATTTAGACGGGGCTAGAAACTCATCTTCAACACAAAACTCATCTTCAACCTTCGTCGGGAGCACTCCAGCACCTTCTTCCCTGTTGTTAATGGTTGAAAAATGGCAAATTTTGCTGAGGGACACTGAAAAAAACATGTAATTGGCTGGCACACACCTGCCAAAGCAGAGAATTTGCCCAAAGACATCGCAAATTCATGGTTGTTTGTCCAGACACACCACGCCGATTATTTTATTTATTTCTTGATTTAGAGGAGAGAGAAGGTAGGGAAAATGTCCAAATTGCCCTCGTCTTCAACCTCGGGCTGTGTATCAATTTTTGGCGCGGCCTCCCTGGCCTTGTGCGGGCGGCGACCAGGGATGAAGCGGTGGGCACTGGAGAGAAAAGTGACGGAGAAATTAGAGCAGCAGGGGGATTAAACTAGAGATTGAGCAGACTAGCTATACGTCCAGATCACCAAATAACACGCTTTCCTGTAGCATGCGGGCAGTAGCAGCACGCAGGCGAGCGGCCCCTGACCCCTGCACTCCGGCGGCGTGGCCGAGCAGCAGCAGCATGCGAGAGAGCAGCCCCTAACCCCTGCACTCCGGCGGTGCGGCCCATGAGCCCCGGCGGTGCGGCCGAGCAGCAGCAGCAGCACACGGGCAAGCGGCCCCTAACCCCTGCGCCCGGTGGTGCGGCCCCTAAGCCCTGGTGGTGTGGCCGAGCAGCATGCGGACGAGCGGGCGGTGGTGGGGCGCACGTAGCCAACGCGATGGAGCTCGCGGCACGGGCGATGCGCGGAGCACGCGGCCAACGTGGAGCTCGTGGCCTGGGTGGCGCACGGACCTCCCAGCCGGCGTGGAGCTCATGGCTCCAGCGGTGCCCAGACCAACGTGCTACTGCTGCTCGTCGACGTGTTGCTGCTGGGCGCGGCAAGTCAGGATCTCGCCGACTGGCTCCACGGACCTCGCACTGCTCCACCACGCCGTCGGAGTTGAATGGTGTGTTACAGCAGAAATTGGTGCACAATCAGAGGTTGAAGATGAGGGCAGTTTGGACATTTTTCCTACTTTCTCTCTCCTCTAAATTAAAAAATGAATAAAATAATCGGCTGCAATATGTTTGAGCAAACAACCACGAATTTACGGTGTCTTTGGATAAATTCTCTGTTTGGCGATGTGTGCTAGCCAAATATGTGTTTTCCTAGTGTCCCTCTTGGCAAAATTTGCCATGAAAAATTCATGGAGAGGCCGCCCCCCCCCCCCCCCCCCCCCCCCCCCCCCCGGGCGACACAGACGGTCGGACGTCGTTTTCTCGAACGGTGCGGCAGCAGCCAGCTGCCTTGTTTTTTAACCGGCCACACACTTCACGGGAGTAATTCATTTCTTTTTCTTGATCTGCTGACTGATACGTACTACGACTACCTGATGCAGGCACGCAGCTAGCAGAGGACGAAGTTTACAATTTTTTTTTCTGTTTCCGGCTCACGTCTCGCCATGAGCATTATTGATCCTCGTGGATTCTGACCCGTCGCCATGCATGAATGAATTATTGGTTCTTATTTATTCTCAAAACCCGGGATAAGACGAGCGATCAGGTCCATTATTGATTCCCATCGCCACCATTGGTATGATTAAATGTTGGACCTCAGGATTCGATCGATATGATATGATTCCAACTTGCCTGCTCTGCTGCAATTGGGCTACTATTTTTCTGCGTGTGTTGGATTTTGACATGCAAGCTCAAAAACAAAAGGTAGCGCTACTAGTAAATCCTTGGCCGGGAATCTTGTAGTGTTCGCTCCTCTCTCCGGCAAGAAATTATATAAAAAATAAGTGATTCTAGTTTGTTCTAGAGATGAATATGAACATCTACACATCGAAAGAAGCAATCGGTGAAAATATATTTTAAAGTGGATCTAATGATGCTCGCTTGATATAAAAAATATTATTACCTTTTTTCCCTATAAATTTAGTCAAACTTAGAAATTAAAGTTTGGCTTTGGATAAACATAGTATGAGCTTGTTTAAAGTGCCCTATGTTAATGCAAAACAAACAAAGGGTATGAGACAAATTGCTTGTGGTTCGTTTTGGCCACTGTGACAACTAGCAAGTTCCTCCAACAAAATTTTACATTAATCGTTCCTTGTAACATATATCATACAAATAATATGGAAATTTGTGCCTTACTATGATGAGTATATATATAACATAGTTTAAGTAAAATTTGAGTGTTTTAAAGCCACCCAACACATGAGATTTTCGTACACTTTAGTTGCAACTACTTTACCAAAAAATTACAGCTACTTTTTATGTATTTATTTACACATTATTATAACCAGATTTAGTTGTATTTTTTATGGAACATGGTGTGAGCGTGCATATTGTGAAGTGGTGCGGTCACACGACAAACAAAAACATCATATCGACGACAGGCAAATGAAAAAGAGGTGTTCGATAGCTACAGGAAGGAAGGAAAAACTTGAGACCACAAGGTAAACGTTTTCCCAGAGTAATTAAGCATGCAGCCACATCATATCCATCGATCATTAGTAACCTCTTGGCTCCTGACCAAGAGCAAACGCCACGCTACGCCGGCCGGCGTACGTGCCGAGAGTCGTGGAGGGCAAGGTCGAACTGCGAGGCGGCGGCCGGATCTGTTCCTCATGGTCTGGACGCCGGCAGAGACGTGGCGCGGTAGTCCGCCCGTCGCGGTGGAGAAAACGAAGGGATTGGTTGATTAGCGTGACATGGCGTGGCGCGTGATGTGACGCCGATCGCTATACAACTGTTTTTTATTAATCTGGAAGAACAATAATTGACATGTAGTCGTGCTTATTGACTTCTTTCTGACCTGTCACAAATTAAACGTGATAGGAACCACGACGTATCACTACTCTCGGGGCCTCGTACTAGTAATTTGCGCGCGCTCATGTGTGCTGTGATAACACCTTTATAATTTCATCACATGAGATTACAGGCAGAGAGATGCATGGGATTAAAATCATTAGACGTTAGTAGCATAACTTCTAACATAGTCAAGATAAATGTTCAAAAGCACAAGCTTATTACACACTGATACATTGATCCTAAGGTAGTACATTGGACGTACGGGATCATAATAGCCATCACATGCGGGAGAGAAATAGCAGTTGCTAGGGGATGCTACCGAGCCATGGCGGCGTGGTGCTTTTCCAATTCCGGTTGGATATGTCAGCACCGTCAGACTCACAGGTTGGAGTGGGCGAGAAGGCTGCTTAAATCAACACAACAGATGTTACTTTTTTAGCTACACAAGAATCTGATATGTACTACTGTAAATGAAAATGTATTATGAGCTATGTAGCTTGGTTCAGAGCTGTACCTTTGGTTTCAAAGCAAGGACTGTAGCTTGTAATTTCGTTGTCAGTGTTTGAACGGTGGTGGATCAAACCGACGCCATAATAGCTTGGCCACTGGCATGCCTGATGAGCTATATATTAGAGAGAATAGTGTCTAGGCATGTGATGAGGACGCAGCCAATAGTATATGCGGGTTAAGTGGCTAACTAAAATAATAGAGCAACACTCTAAGGTATGGTGTATAGGGTCTGAGTGGCATCACCTTCATGCTATTGTTTGTAAGATTCGTCAAGAGCCTCTCTATCAATATTGAATTCGTCTGCTGTTAGAAATTCAAGGAAAAGCATGCATTGGATCAACGTCAAAAAAGCATGCATTGGAGCTAAGTATTAGGAACTATGGTATGCATTATCTACATGAATATTGTGATGTTACATGTGTCCAAAAAACACATACAGCCAGAATTATCAAATATTTCGTCGCCATCCTTAACTCTAGTGGTACTTTAGAAAGGTGCGTGGAGCGTGATAATTGGCATCCTAGGCATCACAAGATGTCTAATTAAACCACTAAAAGAATAGTATACCGTAAAGGCAAGCATAAATCAAAACATCATAAAATTGGCATCCTAGGCATCATATAATGAAATATATTGTCAATAAAGGGAACAAATGGCTCACATAGGCTGCAAACATAATAAGTTTGACTTTAAAACATTTTTTAAAGGGAAACACAGTTTCAATCTACACAATAGAGAGAGATATAAAAATTTAGAAATCAGGCTACAAAATGTATGTAAGGACATCGAACAGAAGATAAAACAATAATTTGTACAATAAACTGAGAGTGTAACACTAAAGACTTTACAACTAGGAAGATAAATAAGAGATAGAAGAGTTGATATTAACCCAAAAGGCAGCTATAATTACCCAATGGTAGAATAGTTAGGTAACACATCTTATATTACGATCAGTCTACGTCTGTTGCCATTTGAAATCTCCGAATCACCGAGTAGAAGCACTGAATCACCGATACTAATTAGATATCTAGAAAGGCACGAGGCGATGCATTAACATTACTGTATTCTGTAAGTGCATAGTTAATTGTCAACTCTAGAATAAGGCAAGTCAAAATACTATTGAGCAATATTGTTTTAGTTTGCTGCCATACAAGCATAGATACATGGAACTTTTTCCGCCAATTATTAGGAGACATGTATCTTACCAGGAACTATTAAAGCAACAAATATACATGTATCTCCATTGTAGTGGCCAAATATAATTGGAAATATAGAGCAGAGAATAGAGGACAAAAAAACATTGCTCTATCTGGTCAACTTACTAAAGAGGCAGCCAACATAATTTCCTCTCTTAGCCTTAGGAAAAAAACACTTGCTATCACAACCCTAAATCAGGGAAGAACAACATTCCATTTCATGCAGACTTACCAAGGGTTCTTGTTTTTGAGACGCAAACCATCTTATTCTCGAGCGTGCGGATCTCTAAACTCTAGACCTGAATAGTTACATACAACAAAGGATGAGTCTCAATTTTTATTATCATATAAATCTATCTTACTGGGATTTAACAAAGGGACTCATTATAAATCTATGGTTACACAATTCATTACAAATATGTATCCCTACAAAGAGTAGTAAAACAATCCATTGCTAGCACAAATATTTGAGCTCTCTTAAATAGGGAAGTTCTAACAATCTTTCATTTGAATAAGATTATTAACTAACCCTGAAGCAACTTCCACATGTCATGAAACATTAAATGACAATATCAAAGGGTAGTATTACAATAAAATTCCTACGACATGCACAAAAATATATTGGATTGAACCATTTCATTCCATACTTGAAATAGGAAAAGAGATGTCAGCCCAGGCAATGTATTTGCTAAACCACTCATAATCATCTGTGCATGACACAACAATGCATCTATAGGTAGCAAAAAAAAATATACACTTATCGAGCAGTTAGTAGAACACCAGCCAAGTAGAAAATTATCAACCACAACTGACAATTCAGGCTTAGAATTATAAAGGAATTCGCTCAGATAAGTGAACATATAATTTTTAATCAGATATAGCACAATACGCTCGCTGGTTGCCTTGACTGTTATAATCTGAACCAGATAATACCTTAAGGGTATATCATCAATTAACAAAAAGAAAGATACAATTGGAATAACCTCACCTTTTCGTCTACTCAACCAGATAATACCTTAAGGAAGACTTTCTTATGGCTACAAAACGAAGATGTTACATGTCCAAGCATCCGGTAACTACATATGTGGTCAAATGTATGATCCTGGTAAATTAGTATTAGCATGCATACATAATTTTTGACTTATGATTTGGACAATAAATGAATGACAAATATTGGTTGAATTAAAGAAATTAAAGGGACAATTGAAATAATTTAAAATACAAGCTGATTGTTCTAAACTGATTTATGAAAAGTTAGAAACACTCACACACCAAATAAGTTTTTTCAAGTTAGAAAACAAATTGCAGGGAATGATTGAAGTTTCCAAGGTAACTAAATTTTTAGGTCATCTAGAAACCACGCAATAGAAACATGAGTCAACTTGGCCAATTTAGATTGGAAAACACCACAACCAAGTGGTAATATATTCTGAAGGTTTTCTATGCAACTGAATATACATCAGTTCCCATCTAGCACTAAGAACTTAAAACTGAAATATACATCAGGCATAAAAAAAGAGAGTATTTTCCTTGCAACTGGTAATTTACAGAAGCAAACAGTAAGAGCAAAAAAAGACAACATCATTTTAGGAAGAAAAATAACTTAGTACTATAGTTGTTGTAGACTAACAGTAAAGAGTAATAAGAATAAGTGCCAAGCTTAGGTGAGGAATACAAAGATTGTGGCACAAGAAGGATGATGTGTATAGGGTACTCCCAAGGGTGACATAAGAGAAATTCATAGAAATATTATAGGGGTACGGCACGAATCTTACCAGGACAAACAAAACCTGCATAGATTGGCGCGCTAGGAGCTCCTTGCCGCAGTAGTGCTAATCGTGCTAATCTTGCACACCTGCGTAATGGTAAGTCTAAATTGATAATCTAGCAATGGCCATTGTGGTCATGAAAAAAAAATCAATCATGAGACCTACAAAGTACCCAAAAGAAATTCCAGAATACATAGGCCATCATTTTCACCCCATATGAACTATGCACTTCGAAGCTATTTAACACACTGCCTCTTTTTTGTTTCAGTAGTCGCAAGTAACGTTGCACACCTCACTACAATAAAAATCATGTTGTCGGTGCAGAATGTGACCAACAAGTAAATATTTGTAGTTTTGTCGTACGTTGTGATCGGAGGTGGCCTAGCACTCAATGACACAGGGTTTATACTGGTTCAGGCAACGTGCCCTATGTCCAGTTTGAGTCGATTGATGACTTTATTCCTGAGCCCAGGTGCTCAAAGTTTGCTGTGGGGTTACAAACGAGAAGGAGAAAGATGAGGGTATAGGAGCTCCGCTATGAGCTAAGTGTTCAAGAATGTGCTTGAGGTTTGAGCCTGGTGGTTCTGTGTTTGTGAACTGGTGAACTTGATCGATCTAATGAATTTGGAATCACTTGAAATGGATCTAGATTAACCGAGTCTCTTGGGAGAGAGCGCATCCCCTTTTATAAATGAAGAGAATAGCCTTACAAGTGAGTGGGTGCGAGTACGTATGCTTCTAAACCTTGTTACCCACGCCGGTGGGTACAGGATGATGGTAGGCGCCCACAACACAGTTGGATGTCGGATGCATGTGGGAGGCTGCGTCGTTTTGCTCGGGTATGGCAAATGTCGGTACCTGCTATACTGTTGATGCCTAGAGGCATGTGAGGGGTTTTACCATGTTCACTCGGTATGGTAAATGCCTGGCGCCCATAACACTATCGATGCCTAGAGGCATATGGGGGGTCTTACCGTATGGGAGTTAATGGCGCCCACAATACTATAGGGAAAATATCGGCGCCTACAACACTGTTTGTGTCAGGGAGGTTGTAGAGTACTGTTCCTGTAGGTGTATAGGGTATGGTCCCTAGTATCGTGGTTTGACTTGTGCGCTTTGCCTTGCTTTCTTTGCTCGTTCACTGGTCCTTTCTGAGCGGGCGTCCCCAGTTGGTTGGTCCCAGTCGGCTCTGATTGCGCCAGTCAAAGAAGAGAAGTGAGCTATTTTGCGTACCCTGGTCGGAGATGTGGGGTCAGAGTCAGAGGTAGTGCTTTGGCCAGGTCTTCCGGTCAGAGAGACCGTCCGGATGCGGGTTGGAGACCGAAGTGAGCCCTCCGGTCGGAAAGATGGACTAGATCGGAAAATGGCATCGCTCCTCCTCGGCCAGACCTTTCGGTTCGTGATTCGATCGCCCTTTTGGCCTGTTCTTCAGATACTTTGGGCCGACCCATGAGTTGCGCAGTTGTCTACTTGGGCCGAGCCTTTGTTGGGAAGCCGATCCATGAGGGACCCTGGGTTTATGAACCCGATAGGAGCTCCCGAGCCCCTAGGCGATTCAGATAGAATCGTCCGGGGGATTTTTGTCTTGACGACGGGTGCGCGCGAGCAAACCCACGGGTGTAGCCCCCGAGCCCCGGGTAATTCGGGTAGAATCATCTAGGAGGTTTTTCATGTTGCCAGCGGGGGAAGTTTTTCATTTTGTCAGCGGGTGCGCGCGAGCGCACCTGCGGGTGTAGCCCCTGAGCCCCTAGGCGATTTGGACAGAATCGTCTGGGGGGTATTTTGTTAGCGGGTGTGCGTGCGTGCTTTTTAGTCGATATGAAAGTATCAACCAAGGTGTCGTTGTGTAGTCGAGGTGTTTAGTTTTGGGATCGAGCGAGGTAGAGCTCAAGGATCCTAGCGTCGATGCGCACCATGGGATCGAGCGAGGCAGTTAGTTTAGGGATATGTGGGGGTATTAACCCCTATACCCTTACGGCTAGGCTTGGGCCAGGCCCGGATCGGTGGGTCCGCTCCACCAAAAGACGACGCATGGCCTAGGCCAACCTGATCGGAGGCCCGCGCAAGGAGTCTAGGTAGATTTGGCGATCAAGCAGGATCCTGGTCAGTTAGAATAGGAATGCTTATCCGACCACATATGGCAATTGTAACTAGCTAGGATTAGTTCTCAGATCTGTAACCCTGCCCTCTGGACTATATAAGGCGGGCAGGAGACCCCTCTAAAAAACATCTCTCATTAACATACAGCAATACAAATCAGACGCAGGACGTAGGTATTATGCCTTCTTGGCGGCCGAACCTAGATAAAACCTCGTGTCTGTCTTGCGTCACCGTCTTGTTTGTGGCTTGCGCATCTGTCTGTCGACAATCTACTACCTTGGGCATACCCCTAGGTAGACTGCCGACCATATTTCGTCGACAGTGGCGTGCTAGGTAGGGGGTGTACGTACTGCTCTCCAAGCAAACAAGATGGTCATCATCTCTGGCTCCATGGCCACGCCGAACGGCCTCACGTTCATCGTTGGCCAGATCACCTGGACCACCGGCTCCAACGACTTCATCGCCATGACCCTGGAGGAGGCGTGGATTCAGTCTGCGCCGACCACTGCTTCACCTGCATCGGATACGGCTCCGACCACGATGGATACGGCTTCGAACCACGATGGATCTGGCTCCGACCATGCCTGCATCATCTTCAGCCACGCCAACAACTCGTCATCCTGCTTCATTGCTACAAAGGGAAGCAGATCGACAACACCGACCTGCTCGACTCCATCGATCGGGTCGGCACCAAACTCGTCGAAACCCTAGCTCTAGGTAAGTATGATTCAAAGTTAACCTAATGAGTAGGTAACCGCTCCCCACAACAGATCTACCCGACCAGCTCGAACCAGTCATCCTACACGACTTGGTACAGATCTCATGGTCATATCTACTCCTGAAGGGCGCTCCGCTCATCGCCAGCCAGCCTTCGCGACGGGTCTCTGGCTCTCCAAGTATGAAGCCCCGACGAAGAACCACCAGGTCCAGCCCTACAGCCTACTGAAACGCTGCCTCCAGCTACTGCGTATAACCTACAACTGCCGCTTGGATCTATGTTTTATGCACCGACCTCGGCCGAAGCCACGTAACTTCATCAACATGATCCGGACTGAAGATTATCAAGAAGGATCCATCCACACAGTCCAAGAGGGTGACTCCAGCTCCTCGTCTGGCATCGCATCTAATGCATCTATCCACACCAAGCTTCAGCATCACGATGATGAAGGTGCCAAATACGATCTGGATATCCCAGACCATGCCCCGAGGTTCTCACAATTCCTGTCTTTCCCACCAAGATGAGGGGATTTGATCCATGTTGTCAGCAATGACTAAACCTCCAGTGGTTGGCGAAATAGAACAAGAAAGGACTGCACGCGAAGCACGCAATATTGATCGGTTTAATCGCCGACAAATCAAAGCCGAAGCAGACCAGGAGGCGCGACTGCATAAGGGTCCAGCCACGTGACCTCAACGATGCTTTTGATAGGGTGGGGGACAAACAGGTCTTCAGGACTCCAAGCGCTAATGTAGCCGTCGCCATGGCGAAATTGCAACGGCTACCTAACACCCTGGAAACCCAAGCAGGTTCGCGATGAAATACAAGCCTATCTAATGGCTGCTATGGCCTAGACCGCAGAGATTGTAAACCAAGCCTGGGCTCCATCCATCTCAGTCGAGTCAAGCCACAGCCGCCAGCACCCAAGTCACTCATAGCCACTCAACCAACTGTGGCTCGTGCAACAACGACCCATCAGACAACCGTCAAGGCGGAAACGGTGGCCATGATGGTGGCCAGGATGACAACCGCCGTCAGGATGACAACCGCCGCGACGTCTAGGATGATTACTGCCGAGACAACCGCGATAATCGCCGCGATAACCACGGTCGCAGGGCTAATCTAGATGGCAATCGAGAACACCGCGATGGCAATAACGATCTCCGCCATTACCATGGTGGACGCGATCTGCGCGCTCGCATCAACCAGAGAGCCGACGATCGAGCATCCCACGAAAGTTATCGCCGTATGGAATATGACACTGCCCACGGCCTGCCGGGTTTGAAGCAGTTTACTCCACACCTTCGCCAAGTCATATGGCCCAAGAATTTCAAGCTCGAGAAACTTCAGAAGTACGACGGTAAGGAAAACCCTGAATTATGGGTCATGCTCTATGAAACTACGTGCAGATCAGCCATGGCTGACGAGCACATCATGTCTAACTATTTCTCAGTCATTGTTGGCCACGTAGGTCACCAATGGCTGGTCAGCTTGCCGGCGAACTACTTTGACTCTTGGTAGGAGCTCAAGCAAGCCTTCATCGACAACTTCATTGCTACTTGTGAACAACCAGGCAATAAATACGATCTGCAATGGATTCGAGATTGAAAAGACGAGCCACTGCGCGAGTACGTCCAGCGTTTCTCGGAGATGCGCATCAAGGTCCCATCAATCTCCGACAATGAGGCAATCGAGGCTTTCATCACTGGCCTCCGCTTCCACGACGCCCTAAGGGACAAGCTCCTCCGTAAGAGACCTGAATCGGATCATAGCGCTCCTGGCCACCGCTAAGAAATATGCGGACTGCCGACGACGCTAAAAAGATAATTATTGAAGAAGCAGTAAGGGTTCCACGCTCCGACCACCCCCCACACCGCGACTACTACCGTGGCAACCGTGGTCAGAACGACAATTTTGACCGCCGCAACTAGCGCAATGACTCCCGCGACCACCATGACCAACATAATCAGCGGCGTAACCGCCGTGACAATTACAGGAGCAAGCATGCTCAGGAAGACGACGGCGAGGTCAACACTGTTAAAAAGGGTGGCGGACGTCGTAACTACGAAGACGACTACGCTAAAGCATTAAAAGGGCCCTGCTAGCTCCATCCTAAGTCAAAGCATACCATGGAGAATTGCTGCGTTCTCAAGTCTATCTACACGCGTCAACAGGCTCCGGATACATCCGACAAGCCTAACGACGTAGGGGAACAGCGCAACGAGGATAACAACGACGATGATGTAGACCCTTGTCACAAGTATGTCAAGCCAACCAATCGCGTACACACCATCATCGGTGGCAAAGTGTCCATCGAGACCAAACGAGAACACAAGCTGCTTGCCCGCGCTTGCTTGAAGGTTGCCAACACCGACAACCTCCTCACCGATCTGCGGCTCCCTCCGTGGTCTCACCGCAAAATCTCCTTCAGCAGAAAGGACCAGTGGGCCGCAATACCTGAGCTAGGGTGTTTTCCCCTAGTCCTCGATCCTTGTATCAACAAGGTTTAGTTCAATAGAGTACTGATCGACGACGGCAGCTCCATCGATATACTATTCAAGAACAGTCTGCCTGCCCTAAAGATAGCTCAGGCAGACCTCAAGCCGTACGAGGCATAGTTCTGGGGTGTTCTCCCCGGACAGAGCTCTACACCTCTTGGGCAAATCACGCTACCTATGCAGTTTGGGACCCCGGACCACTTTCGCACCGACTACGTCAACTTCGTGGTCGCTGACTTCAACGGCACCTACCATGCTATTCTTGGTCGATCGTCGCTCACCAAGTTCATGGCCATACCTCATTACAGGTATCTGGTGCTCAAGATGCCTACCGAGAAAGGAGTTCTAACCCTCCAAGGCAACGTGTATGCAGCTTATACCTACGAAGACGACAGTTTCAAAATAGCAAAGGCTCACGACCCCTCTATTTGCATGGCCGAGACCATGCTCGACGCCAAGAAGACCTCGACCGACCACCTAGAGATCCCGGAGCTCGAGGCTCCACGCAAGAACATCAAGTCCAAGGAGCACAAGGTGATCCAGCTGGTCGACGGTGATCCTAGCAAAACGACCCTTATCGGGGCCAACCTGGATCCCAAATAGGAAGACGCGCTCGTCGGGTTCTTGAGGAGCAACGTGGATGTGTTCGCATGGAAACCTACTGACATGCCCGGTGTACCTCAGAACTTGATCGAGCACTCCTTGAATGTCAACGGCAAGGCCAAACCTATCAAGCAGAAGCTACGACGGTTCGCTCACGACAAAAAGGAGGCAATTAGGGTAGAAGTTACACAGCTTTTGGCAGCCGGATTTATCAAAGAAGTGTATCATCCGGAGTGGTTAGACAACCTGGTTCTTGTACACAAAAAGAATAATGAATGGAGAATGTGTGTTGATTACACTAATCTCAACAAACACTGCCCTAAGGACCCCTTTGGCTTACCTCGCATAGACGAGGTCATAGATTCAACCACCAGTTGTGAGCTGCTTTCCTTTCTCGATTGCTACTCTGGTTATCACCAGATCGCTCTCAAAAAGGACGACCAGATCAAGACATCTTTTATCACGCCCTTCGGCGCCTACAGCTACACGACCATATCGTTCGGGCTCAAGAACTGCCGAGGCTACCTACCAATGCGCTATACAAGCTTGCCTCAAAGACGAGATAAAATACAACCTCATCGAGGCTTATGTTGATGATATAGTTGTCAAAACCTAAGGAAGCACATACCCTTGTTGACAACTTGGAACTGCACCTTTGCAGCCCTTAACACATTCCAGTGGAAGTTAAACCCAAAGAAGTGCATCTTTGGTGTTCCTTCTGGCACACTACTCGGCAACATGTCGTCAGTCACGATGGCATATGCCCTAATCCTAGAGAAAGTCAAAGCTATCTTGGACATGAAGCCGCCCAAAAAGGTGAAGGATGTTCAGAAGCTTACCGGATGCATGGCCACCCTCAGCCGTTTCATATCAAGATTAGGCGAAAAAGGATTACCGTTCTTTAAACTACTCAAAGCATTCGAAAAGTTTGAGTGGTCGGAGGAAGCAGACGCTACCTTCACACAGCTGAAACAATACATTATGTCACCTCCGATCCTCACTGCTCCCAGAGAAGACGAAACACTCCTGCTTTACATTGTAGCTACTAATCGAGTGGTCTCCACTGGCCATGGTGGTCGAGCGAGACAAGCCTAGCCACGTCTACAAGGTATAGCGACCAATCTATTTCATTAGTGAGGTACTCAATGAGTCCAAGACCAAGTACCCACTAGATTCAGAAGTTGATCTACACCATACTGATAACATCCCTGAAAAGTTGAAACACTACTTCGACGGATATCGTGTGGTGGTCATGACTGAGTACCCTCTGCGAGACATCATTAGCAACAAGGATGCGAATGGGCGCATTGTTAAATGGGCAATGGAGCTATGCCCCTTCTCCTTGGAATTTGCAAGCCGTACTACAATCAAGTCTCAGGCACTCGTCGATTTCATCATCGAGTGGATAGACTTAAGCACGCCTGCCTCTCCGGAATCCGACGAGTATTGGACGATGTACTTTTACGGCTCCCTCAACATTGATGGTGCGGGAAGCAGGAGTCCTTTTCGTGTCACCATCCAAGGAGCAGCTCTGGTACGTTCTCAGGATTTATTTCCCAGCATCTAATAATGCCGCCTGAGTACGAAGCATGCCTACATGGTTTGCGCATTGCGGTTGAGCTTGGTGTTAAACATCTCTATGTCTATGGAGACTCGGCTCTGGTCATCAACCAACTCAACAAGGACTGGGACACGACCAGTAAAAAGATGGATGCATACTGCAAATCTATTAGAAAGCTGGAAGGTAGGTTCTATGGCATCGAGTACATACACGTGGTCTGGGACAAGAATCAAGCAGCGGATGCGCTGTCAAAGTTAGGATCATCCCGAGCCAAAATCCCACATGGTGTATTCGTCCAAGACCTGCTCACGCCTTCCATCGAAGAGGAAAATTCCACGGTAGACAAGACTCCAGACCAGCAATTGGTGGCTACGGTTCCGGCGTCGAGCACCACCGAAACACCTCCAACCACTCATGAGCCCGACTGGAGAATACCTTTCATCAAGTACCTAATAGATGGCAGCAGTTACACTAATCAGACAGAAAATGAGCGCCTGATGCGTCGCAGTAAGCAGTACCTGCTTGTCGATGGCAAGTTATGGCGCAAGAACGCAAAGGAGGAAATCTTGATGAAGTATATAACCCAGGAGGATGGCAAACATCTCCTGGACCAAATCCACTTTGGCTCCTGTGGCAACCACACGGCCTTAAGAACGTTGGTCGGTAAGGCTTTCCGAGCAGGGTTCTATTGGCCATCAGCAGTATCCGATGCAGAGAAGCTAGTCCGCCACTGTGAGGGTTGTCAGTTCTTCGCCAAGAGAATCCATGTACTAGCACATGAGATCCAGACAATACCAGCCTCCTAGCCCTTCGCATGCTGGGGACTGGATATGATCGGGCCCTTCAAACCGGCTCCAGGGAAATTTACATGCGTCTTTGTGCTGATCGATAAATTTTCTAAGTGGATAGAATACATGCCTTTGGTACAGGCATCCTCAAAAAAGGCTATCACATTCCTCGACCAGGTCATCCATCGTTTTCAGCATACCCAATAGCATCATCACTGATTTAGGTACTCAGTTCACCGAGAATGCTTTTTGGGACTTCTACGATGAAAGGAGCATAGTAGTAAAATACGTCTCGGTGGCGCACCCTAGAGCTAATGGACAAGTCGAGCGAGCAAATGGCATGATCTTAGATGCATTGAAGAAGAGGATGTATAGAGAAAATGACAATGCTCCCGGAAGATGGCTCAAAGAGTTACTAGCCATGGTCTGGGGCCTCAGAACTCAGCCCAGTCGTAACACCGGTGTCTCGCCATACTTTATGGTTTACGGCGCTGAGGCAGTCCTCCCTGCAGATATAGCTTTTAGATTAGCATGGGTAGAGAACTTCGATGAAGGCAAGGTCAATGAAGTACAGGAGATAGAAGTGAATAGCATAGAAGAGAAGCGGCTCGATTCTTATGTACGTACGGCCAAATACCTCACTGTTTTGCGCAGGTACTACAACAAGAACGTTAAAGAGCGGTTCTTTGTGGTCGGGGACCTGGTCCTAAAGTGGAAGACGAACTAGGCTAGTGTACATAAACTTGCAACCCCATGGGAGGGGTCCTTCATGATCAAGGAAGTCACACGACCAACGTCTTATAGGTTAGCCCACCTAGATGGTACGGACGTACCAAACTCGTGGCACATCAACAAGCTTAGACGTTTCTATGCTTAACTATTGAGATATGTACTCCTCTTATACTTTTGATTTACTTCAATAAAGCTATTATGATTCTTCTGACCACTCTAATATGACACTTCGAATTTTATGGTTATTCTAGCTTAGCTAATAAAAGCCGATCACCACTCCTTCTATGGTTTTCGGAGCAGGCCCTGTCTTCGGTTCCTCCCAACGCGTGCATGGGATCCACTCTCTACGTTACGGGTGATCGGCAGGTCCCCCTTGGTATGACTTGTCTGCATCTACATGTGCATAGGTCAAGCACCTCACACTCCGACCACATGCCAAACTAGGGCCGCACAAACTTTTCGGGATGATGTGTCGAGCAAAATGGTACAACTAAACAGAACGTTAACATGTTCTCACTTAGTTACACCAACATGAGTCTCAAGCTTAAATACATTTTATATAAAGCAAATAAGCTTATGATGATATACAGTTACGTTATTACAAGCTTGCCTGAAGAGGCCCAAGTTTACAATAACACAACTATGTCCTCCTTCTATAGCTCTAAGCCTATTACATTAGCTGGTCGGGGCGCGCGGCACCTACTGCTCACCGCTTCCGATATCCTACTCGAGTCTCGGGGACTCTTGTGCTAGTCGAGCTGAAGGGGATGGCCCCACTGATGCCTGGCTGGTCGAGACCGTAGGCTTCATCGTTTGGCTTGCAACTGATGGTGTTTCCAGCTGACTTGTCGATGGCGTACCCTATACAGGTGTCGTCCCACCTCCACACAGGTTAATGTCAGCCAATTATCTTTGACGACTAGGTCCAGCTGGGCCATCCGAAGCTCCTCCGCCTTGTCTGGGTCTACCTCCTTTGGGTATCTAGCCTCCAGGCGCTTGAGATCGATCAGGGGGTAGTGGGCACGCACCATGCTTAGCACATGGGCACCCATGTACTCACCGCCTCCTTCACGAACTCTTGGAACCATCCCCATGCTTTTTTGCATCTCTCGACCAGTCCGAGCTAGGGCGTCCTTGGCTCTTCCTCTGTGAGCATCGGGTCGATAAGGTCGAGGATGGGTAAAATACCAGTTGCCACTTCTTGGCACCATTTCTTCCATGTATCCCGATCCTCGGTGGTGTCCAAGCATCGTGCCTTCCAGCCATCACGATCTTTCATCACGACTTCTAGATGTTTCTTGGCATTGACTTTTAAAACTACAAACCATACAAGACATCAAAATGTAATGGCACTGACAAGATAAGGCAGGGCAACAGAATGAGAAAGGTGGTTTGGAATACTTACTTTTTAGTTCTTCCTTCATCTTGGTTGTGCGGTCCTAGAGTTGAGACTGGTTGCACGCCAGTTTCTCGTTGTCCTCCTTCAGGCGACACACTCTATGGTCACACGGCTATTCTCCTCCTAGAGGTGGGTTACTTTGGCTTCTAAGCCTACACTACAGCTGTCACTACCAACAATGCAACAACACAAGTCCTGCACTTGTTATGATAAGATGAAAGCTTACTTATTTTTTCCTGCTCTTTGTTACTGAGCTGACCGACCAGGTTCTGGTTTTGTGCCTCTTGCTCCGTCCTCTCCTGGTCGACGGCTTCAAGTTGACGGCGCAAGCGTTCCACCTCGGCCGCCAGTTCTCTATTGTTGGCCGTGATTCCCTCAATCTGGTCGAAGCACCTCTTTTGGTACTTTGCGGTCTTCATCAAGTCATGTATATAAACAAACTAAGTCAGACAGTTCGACTAAATAGCAGGATCAAGTGGTCAAACCAAACATACCTAGACTTCTATCACCAGATGCTTTGCCGCTCGTTCAACTTTTAGGGTCTCTTCAACCTCTGGGATTTCTTCATGCATAACCCACTCGTTGTTCCGCCAGCGCGACACATATACATGTTGTTGTTTATCTTGGGGACGGCCTAGGATCTCTTCTACTTCGTCCTCTTTGGCCTCTTGTTCAGGAGGTGGCGCTGGTCTGGAGTTTGTAGTCTCAGCGACCACTATGGCTTTCCCATGAGCCATAGCATCGGCAAGAGTGCTCTGTGCCACCTTCGGCTGCTGCTCCTTGGCTTGGTCTGGTCCCATTGGCGCCGAAGTGTCCCCCTCAGCAGGGTTAGTGCTCAGAGCACTTGTACTTGCCTTGGCTCTCTTCTCGACCAGTTGCTCGGGGACCATTGTCTAGCCGCTCGTCTACTGAGGTACCGATGGATTTTCTTCCACAGGTTCCTCCACAGCTGGCTGCTGGGCAGTTTTTTCTGCCATTGCTGGTGAAGTCGAGCCACACCCGGCTAGCTGGTCGGGATTTTCGGTGGACGCCGACCTAATATATCAGAGAAAAGTTCAGAAGATAGCATTATTCAATACAAATTGTAAGCTTACATCAAGGTTACAAAAACTTATAGCTTGGAAGCATGAAATGACATGGTGAAGGAGCGTCTCTTCGACCTGTGCTTGCTCCATGTGCTCGACAGGTTCCACCGGGTCTTTCTCCACGACCAGTACTGGCGTCGAGGTTTGGTGCTCGACCCTTCCTCCGCTTGTCCTCTGTGTTGCAGTGGTCGGTGATGCGATCACTGCTAGCATAGAGGAGCCACCCTCCTCCGTCGACTCCATTTGTCTCCTCCTCTTTCGAGGGATGAGTCAGATGATGTCCGCATCCTCTGTTTCATTGTCTGAAAGGGGGAAGATGGCCTGACGATGCTTGTTGGCCGCTGGCCGCTTGCCAGTAGCCCCGGCCGTTGCCTCGTCCCCAACCCCGAGTACCGCCCAGTCGACGTCTTCGGTCCTGGCACTAGTCTAGGCGGTAGGGCCAGCAACTTGCGGCCAATCCATACCTGGGGGTGGAGACACGAACACTATTGCCCGGTCACGACCATCACTCTAGGAAACACAAAGGCGACAACACAGTCAAATTTTGTTACAACATAACTCTACAGGTACAAGGAAGTATCATTTACCTTTGGGGGAGGTTGGGCCAGCTTGAAGGTGTGCTCAATGTCGCTTAACCTGACATAATTGGGATTAGCTAAGTTGAATAGCTCCTCAATCCTGGCCTTGATTTCAATCTTGTCAAGCGCCTCTTTCCTGGTCCTCGTTGGATCTGTGGTCCCCTAGTATTCGTATCCAGGATGTACCCTCTTCTGGCAGGGCTAGATCCTTCGGCTGATGAAGTTCCTGACCATTCTTGGACTGTCCAGCTTTCCCCATAGGATCATCCTGAGCAGTTCTGCGATCTGCTCCAAGTGCTCGGGCTTCTCCGACCAGCTATTCTTCTTCTCTAGAATCAACCCCACGTCGCACAGGGTGATCGTGTCCAGCTCTTCGCGGATGTAGAACCACTTCTTGTACCATTCATCTAGTGAGGTGTTCTAGGGGCAGTGCAAGTACTGGGCCTTCATACCATCACGTAAATTGAGGTATACGCCTCCGGCTATCTTCGAGCCGCCGCTTCCTTTCTTTCCGCAGACAGAACAGATGGCGAAAGAGGTCGAAATGGGGCTGGAAGCCACCATAGGCTTTGCAAAGATGGATGAAGGTGGAGACAAGAAGAATCGAGTTGGGATGCAGATTGCAAATCCTAATCTCGTAATACAAGCAGAGCCCCTAAAGGAAAGGGTGCACTAGAACCCCAAAACCCCGCTTGAAAAAATCCTCGAAAACCACAATCTCACCTGGCTTGTGGATCGGGGAAGCTTTCTCCTTCCAGCGCACTGCCATCCCGCGAGTGCCTTATTGTGGAGCACTCCCATGGTGACCAGGTCTTCGATGGTCTGCTCATTGCTCCTTGACTTCCACCACTCCTTCACCATGACTCTGCCTTTCTTCTAGGCATCTCTCTTCACCATTAATCTGCCCTTGCTAAAGGGGTGGATGCGGTGGAGGGGGGATTGGTGATGGTTTTCGGGGGGAATAGGGTTCGGCAAGAGGAAGAAGAAGGTTGCGGCAGGCGAATGACAATGGGGATCGGTAAAAAGTAACTTACCAGTTCTATATTATAAATAACCAAGAGCTCTGTCGTTTCGTCCGCTCAAGATTCTTGGGAGACGTGCGCACATGCTGCTGACTGGTTGTTTTCACAACCTTGAGATTTATGCCAATAAATGTGCCCCTTTGTTACCAATGTACGCGCCTCTTCGTTGATAGTGTGAGAGGGCCCACACTGACGTACCTCCATACAGGTGCCAAGCAACTGTTTGCCAGAAAGAGCAAGAAGACAGAGTGACATGCTATACCCATCTGCTTTTTTGACTAGACGTGTTAGATTGGACTTGACAGAGTAAGGAGATAAATAAATACACTAAATAATAATAAAAGCGGCGTTCGTTTTTTTCGCTGCATGTTTTGTGCTCAAGGAAGGACCAGACCACTGCCGTGATTGAGGACTGCCTAGACCAATGACGTGCTCAGGGACTGTCCAGACCAATGACGTGCTCGAGGACTGCCCAGACCACTACCGTGCTTAGGGACTGCTCCGACCACTGCCGTGCTCAGGGACTGCTCAGACCACTGCCGTGCTCGGGGACTGCTCCGACCACTGCCGTGCTTGGGGACTGCTACGACTACTAATGTGCTCGGGGACTGTCCCGACCACTGCTCGAAGATCATTTTCCTCGGCTACATGTGATTTGTACTCACATACAGTTGAGAGACATTTATTTAGACCTTGCTATAAGGCTCATACTTCGCCTTCCAGCAAGCTCGGGGACTACATCGGTACGATGCACCTGCCGGTGCATCTCGTATCGCCTGCACGACGATTAGATTCTTAACTTCAATAGAAATTCTTTTAGACCCTAGCACCACGTGCCTGCGTCACCTACTACCAGGCTTAGGGACTAAGTGGGCACACTTCACCTTGCGGTGAATGTGTTTATTTAATAGACCCTTATGCTTTGACTGATTGTAAGGATTCCTATCGTGCTCGGGGACTATCCTGACCATTGCTCAGAGATCATTTTTTTTCAGGCTACATGTGATTTGTACTCACATCCAGTTGAGATACATTTATTTAGACCTTGCTACAAGGCTCATACTTTGCCTTCTAGCAAGCCCAGGGACTACATCGGTACGATGCACCTGCCGGTGCATCTCGTATTGCCTGTACGACCATTGGGTCCTCAACTTAACTGGGAATTCTTTTTAGACCTTGGCACCACATGCCTACATCACCTACTACTAGGCTCGGGGACTAAGTGGGCACACTTCACCTTACTGGTGAATGTGTTTGCTTTTCGACCACTACACATCTGATGATCAAGGATGCTACACTTCAAGATTCACTTACATTTCTTTTCAGAAATACAAGTGGGCACACTTCACAGGATGGAAATCTTTTTCTTTTTTCTTAAGAGCACTATACATTCTTTGGACAACCTACTTCTCTGGTGACAATGGTGGTCAGAGATGTCAAGGACTCAAGCCTTACTTGTCGGAGAAGGTAAAAATGGCGTGTCACAGCATTAATACATGGTGCTCGGGGACTAGCTATGGGGGCATTAACCCCTATACCCTTATGGCTAGGCTTGGGCCAGCCTAGGATTGGTGGGTCCGGTCCACCAAAAGACGACGCACGGCCTGGCCAACCTGATCGGAGTCCCGCGCAAGGAGTCAAGGTAGATTTGGCTGATCAAGCAGGATCCTGGTCGGTTAGAATAGGAATCCTTATCCGGCCACATATGGCAATTGTAACTGGCTAGGATTAGTTCCCTAGATCTGTAACCCTACCCTCTGGACTATATAAGGCGGGCAGGGGACCCCTCTAAAAAACATCTCTCATTAACATACAGCAATACAAATCAGACAAAGGACGTAGGTATTACGCCTTCTTGGTGGCCGAACCTGGATAAAACCTTCATGTCTGTCTTGCATCACCATCTTGTTTATGGCTTGCGCATCTATCTGCCGACAATCTACTACCTTGGGCATATCCCTAGGTAGACTGCCAACCATATTTCAGTCCATAGGATTGGACAAGACGGAGCTCGTGGGTCCTGGTGTCGGTGCATGCCATGGGATCAGGCGGGTCAGGAGTCATGGATCCTGGCCTTAGTGCATCCCGCATAGCCAAGATAGTTAGTTAGTTAGTTTAGGGATCGGTCGATACAGAGCTCGCTGATCCTAGCGTCGGTGCACGCTGTGGGATCGGGTGAGTCAGAGTCGTGGATCCCGATGGGGCAAGTTCGGGGTCGTAGACACAAGCGTTTTTGGTGTGTAGTCGAAGCGTAGCCAGATGGGGCGAGTTTGGGGTCCCAGACCTAGGTAGTTTTGGAGTGTAGTCGAAGCATAGCCAGATGGGGCGAGTTTGGGGTCGTAGACCCAGGTAGTTTTGGAGTGCAGTCGAAGCGTAGCCAGATGGGATGAGTTTGGGGTCACAGACCCAGGCGTTTTGTGTCTTTAAGCCCCCGAGCACTGTTGGGCTTTGGTAGGGGTCGGTTTGAGTTATGTGCGTTACCCCGTCCTCGGTTTCTCACAACCAGAGGGGCTGAGTTTTGTCCCTTGCCCTAATTGCTTCGGGCTCAAGTGACATGCTCGGTGAGTTCGCTAACGGGTATGATCGAGTAAAATCTAGGTCCATTGTTCGTGATGGGGTCAGCATAGCCCTCTTGTGACATTCCACTGCTCCTTTACCTATAATCCGGCAGATGCCTGGGTCATTCCGGAGACCAACCCTGGGAGGCCTGACGGCCTCCGCTCGATGGAGATTCTATGGGCTTAGCAGAGGCTTAGGATTGAGTGAGAAGGTTGAGATGACCCTATCTACCAGACTGGGCGAGGGCTACATGAGGCTCATCTACAGTTTTTCTCTCCATGCTCTATTTGATGAGGAGCAGCCTCAAGCCCTTCGTGGGCCAGCCTTCGAACCTCGGTCGGTCATTGCTCATGTTGAATGAGGAAACTGCCGCTTCGTGACACAACACAGAGCGTTGTGATGCATTTCGCTGCATGTGCGATGGTTAGTTCCCGAGCCCCCAGGCTGTTCAGGGTTTAAATCATCTGAGGGGCACAGGGCGTATGGAATGAATGCACTGTATGGATGTATAAAATGATTTATAAAGAAATAGAGGGGGTCAGTGGTGTTACCTTGATGACTCGAGTGACGGGGTTTGGAGAGCTCCAGTCAGAAATGTCCGACCGGGACTCAGTGCTCGTCATTCAGTAAAGGAGTCAGCATGGCCTACATGGGGCATCCCTTTGCTCCTTACCTATCCCTTGGTAGTGTTTTCCTGAGCTGTTCGATCGAACTTTTAGGAAGCCCAATGGTCTCTCTTGGTGGAGATCCTATTTTTGGGTTTTTTCCTAAGTCCCACCTGGGGAAGCAGAGGGTCGCCTGCCTACGGATGGCGCTTTGGTTCTTATGCCCATCGTGCGGTAGGGGTTGGCATGTGGTAGTGGTGGGCCATACCTAGGCCATGTCCCGTCTAATCAGGAGCCGTTACGTCGGGCAGGGCATGTCTCATTGGTCAGGGCATGTCTCATCTGCATTAAATGAGAAAGAGAGAGGGTTTTTTGCTCCGCCGTTTCATCTTTCCCGATCGGCGCGCCCTCCCCTAACTGTTGTACCCTTTTCCTTAAGTAGGAGAAGGGAGAAGGTTTTTGCCCTGTTCTTTTGCCTATTCCTCATCTGCTGCCTCCTTTCCTTCTCCATTCTTGCCGAGAGCAGTTCTTGAGAGCCACGGCGGTTTCTAGGAAAGAAAAGGGAGAGACCGAGGGAGAAGAGAAAAACTCACAAATCTTTTTGTGATCCTAGAGCGAAATGTCGGACTGGAGGTCATCCACTATGAGGGAGTCAGTGTTGAAGGCCTTCACCATGAAGGGGTTTCTACTGCCGAAGGAGGTGGCGCACTAGAGGGCTCCTGGGAGGGAGGAGTTTCCGCAACCTTGGCCCGGCAAGGTGGTTTCCTTTCTTGCCTTCCATGAGCATGGGTTAGGATACCTCGCGCACTAGTTCTTGTGTGGACTCCTCAATGAGTGGGGTCTGGAGCTACAGCGCCTCAATCCGATGGGGGATGCTGCACATCGCCGGCTTCGTTATCGTCTGTGAGGCCTTCCTCGGCATGGAGCCGCATGTGGATTTCTTCCACCGGTTGTTCTCTGGGAGAGCTTTGCCTGTGGGGAATCCTGCCTGAGGTCGTGTCGGTGGGGGTTTCGCCCTACAAAGGAAACTGAGCGTGGGAGGCTCATATCACGCGTACATCCCCTATGACTCCAACCAAGGGTGGCATAGGGAGTGGTTCTATATCAGGAATTCGGCGGAGGCGCTGTTCTCAGCGTTCACAGGATGGAGGCTGGAGAAGCAGGATAGTTGGTCATGGGTGTAACACCCTGGTGTTACATTGTAATGTTTTGCTGAAAACATTTCGTAAGCATCTGATTTATGTGCATTGGTGTATGATAGGTTTTATAATCCATGTTTGGCTTGGAAACATTTGTACGAAACGGGAAAGCATAAGGTTATGTTTTGTGTCACATAACGTGTTTATTACCTTAATTGAATTATTGTTAACGCTAAATGTTATAAAACGTTTCGTGAATGATGATAAAAAGGTTGCGGCCGATGACATGGATGGCTAGCGCGTACGTCCCAGGGGTCGGGTTTGGGGATTTGACGCGAAACATTTCAAATCGACGTCCTCCGCGTAAGTGTTTGAAGTGGTCGACGAAGCCATCTTCGGCATTAGTTGTAGAACAAGTGGTCTAAGAAGTAGCGCAATGTCGCGAATGAGAGTGATGGCTCGGTGTACTCCTTTTCGCATCGAGCAATTGGAATAGCGTTTGGAGCGCGGCGTACTCATTTTCTAGCTGCTTTAAAAGTCGTGCACATCACCTGGCTCAGCTCTAGGCGCGGTCACCACCCGGTCGGCTTGCCAGCGCGCTGTGCCGCGCGGGCCTGAGCCACTGCCGTGCTCGGCTGAGCTCGTGGCACTGTTCATGCGCACGCCCCGCGTGTCCTGACCTTCTGCCTCGCTACTGCCGCCTGCGCGCTCTGCCTCGCTGCTGCTCGCCTCGCCAACCAACACGTCACACTCGGACCACCGGCCGTGCTCTGCCTACCCTGCCCTGCCCCCGCTGTGGCCGTGGTCGGGCGGGGTCCCGCGTCCGTGTCGCTTGCGGCTACGCTCGGCACCACTCAGTTGATCCGTTGGCCGCTTGCGCGTTTAGAAAACTGCCATTGCGCTGTCGCCTCGGCGTCGCGTCTGCCGTGTCCTTGCCTGGCGCCGGCCGCAGACGTGCCAGGCCAGGGCTCATCGTTTGCTGCAGCGGCCGTGCGGATGGCTGTCAGGTGCATGCCCTGGGGTTCCCCATGGCCAAGCACGGCTGTACTTTGTGTTGACGCCCGCAGACGAGCCATGCCGAGCCGTGTGTTCCTCTGTCACCGCTGTCCCCTTGCCGCCGTCACATTTCTTTCCAATTCACCACTGCGGTTGCACCATGTTCCAATTGGTCTCGCCCGCAGCTCCGTTGGGTAGCCGGTAACCCTTCCCGCCCCTCATAGCAGCCTGTAGCGCTGTCCTGTGCGCCAATTTTGAAGGACCGAACTCTCGGGCCATTAAGACCCGAAGTGCTGCGCCGCCGGCTTTCTTCACCACCAAAGCAGCTCGGTCAAATTCCTCGCACCACTAGCCTCCTCTTCCATCGGTTGTCACCATGCTCACACTATCCTAGACCCTACCGCCGTAGTGCATCCCGTGGCGCGGGCGTGCCATTACCGTGCTCTGCTGCACCCGTCGCACGCACGTGGCCGGCTTGGCCTGAGCCACCTTCGATCGCTCCTTCGCGTCTTCTAGTTCCGTGGTGAGTCGTTGGTACTCGTCCACTCCTTGTTTTGTCCCGCCCGTGCTGTTGTTCACCGGAACGGCATCGCCGTCCTTACAGGTTGCCCACCGTCGTGGTCCATGCTCGCTGCGACATCTCGGCGCCTGTGTCTCTGCCCGATGGTTTGCGTTCGCACGTAGGTGAGTATCGGCCCTTTATTTTAGCTTGGAGAGGGCCGGGGTGGCTGATGTAGGCATCCAGTGCCGCGCCATCGCGCCGGTGCGTGCTCTAGATGGCCAGGGACCTCCTCACGGTGAAGAAGAAGAGGTGGGAGGGTGCTGGTGTAAAACGGTAGACTAGCGAAATAGTACCGTAGGGCTCGTAGTAAATGCTGAGTTCGTCGGGGGTGTTCGTGCATTTTTACTGCGCGAGCAGGCCTTCCCCTTCGTGGGTCGTTGGCTATCTGGGCCGCGCCTCCACGTGGGCCGCACGCCTGGCTGCTGTCGCGCGCGGGCGGGTTGACGTGTTGGATCAGGCCGCACGTCGTGGGCCGGCCAAGGAAGTTTCGGTTTTCTCTATTTCTTTGTATTAAGAATTGTTTATCTATTTAGGTTATGAGCTGAACTTCAATAATTAGTAGTAAATTGCATGGTTGTCCAAAAATAGCGAAACAAAGTTTGTTAGGTTCGCAAAAATGTCGCCTACCTATTAGTACAGTTGGTTCCCCACTAGTGGTCAGGATGGTAGGCTCATAAACTTGAAGTAGAAGCTTAGCGGTATATCGATCCTTAATTGCAAGTTTTGTTGGGGTAAACCGACGATAGCTTTAGCTTTGAAATTGTTACCGTAGGTTCCTTAGGCATTTATATACTTGCTGTAAAAATGGTAACCATAGAACGAGTCGTTTAATGCCTTAGTTATTATCCTTGCCTTATCGTAAACTGGCATTAGGAGTATGAATATCCGTAGTCATCGTATGAATGTAGGACGCGGTCATACATGTTAGTGGTACTGGTATATAGCTTAGACTTTAGTAGGAAGACCTCGCTTAGTAATGTAATAGAGGTACTTTTGCATTGAGAATTTCTGTTGCCTTAGTGTAATCATTGCATCGTCATTTCATGTAGATCACGAACAGGTAGACTTCGTACCCGTCGATGATCTGGAGTACGACGAGGTGATCGAGGAGTACGAGGCGGAGCTTTTCACACAAGAAGGAGACCAGGAGCCTGTTGGTACTGACTTTGCTGACTCGGCACCTGCCCAAGGCAAGCCCCGGTGCATAACCCTATTTTTAAATGATCACTGAATATATTTATATGATATGCATTTACATTACAGGCATTTTATGGAAACTACATGCATAGATATATCCACCATGAGTCCTACTAGTGCAGGTCGAGTAGCTGCTATGCTCAGGATGTCGGTAGCGTGAGTAACCTGCCGTTACTCGCAAATAGGTGATTACACTATGATATCATGATGGAATAATGGAAAGGAAAAGTGGTGACCGGACAGGGATGTGGATTTGGTACTGGTGGGTGTGAGGGGTTGTGTCCTGCGGCCAACAGGGCATAGCCCGGTTACACTTTTTCCCTGCCTGTGCCGATTAAGGACCGATCGTTGCATATGACTCTAGGCAAGTCACAGATTATTGTCCTGAGCACATACTTAGGTATGGGCGCAGGGAAGACTTGCTTCTCTCTTGTCATGGATCCGGCTCTTTCCGGACCGACTGATGGGAAGAGGAGGTGGTGGAGGTCCTTGCGCCGCACTGAGTCTGGGATTCAGAGGCGGGGGCTTGGAGTCCAAGTTTGGACGGGGACCTAGACACCCGGGACAGGAGAGTGGTGGGTTAGTTCCGCTTGTGCCTAGGGTACAAGCAAGGCGTGTGTCTTCGAGGCACCCAGCTGGGCACATTGATTCGCGAATCGCCGGGTTATTCGGTATGGCTTGTCTGCGGTTTAGCACCGTAGTAAGAACTGGAAGTGGAAAAGGAGAAGGAACAGTAACGATTGCTCAACTCTTGCTTGAAAGTAGCACAGGTGCTTATATAGATTGACTAGATAAAAACTTAATCCGGCTGATGATAATAATGTATCAATAAGGACCCACTATTAGTTCTACTTTTGGCTAAAGAGAACCAGCAACCATAAAGCCTAGCATATTCCTTGGAGTTGGGAAAGTATTCCCACTGATCGGATAAGTCTTGCGAGTACATTGTGTACTCAGGGTTTATTTACCCCTATTGCAGGTGACGCTTGAGGAGTGTCTTGTGTGGAGGATCCATCTGGTGGGCTCAGACAGACTCCTCGTTATCTTATCGCTAGATGTTATGTTTTAATATTCCGCTGTTTATCATTTTGAACTCTGTATTTGGTATTGTAATAATGTACTTTTAAGAAACTCTAATGTATGAGATGAACTTGTGTTGTAACTCGTTTTCATTATTGGATCCTTGGGAAAAATGTGGATCTTTCGGGTTCTCCCTCGGGGTGTGCCCGACGGATATTCCTCGTTGTAGTTGCTTTCGGGGTGCTTAGTGTCTGGTGGAAGACGAGCGCCTCCGTAAGTACACTATTTTGGGTGGTTCTGCCATAGTTGGTATCAGAGCCAATAATGGTCATGAGTTCCTCACTCTTTTACAAAACTAAAAGTTTGACCAACAAAAGTTTTGCGAAAAGTAGGATGCGATTAAGTTAAGTTATATAAGTATAAGCTCTAGCTATATGGTGTATCTAGGATAGCGGCACTGGTTTTATCTAATCAGTTTTCTATAGGTACACTGACTTACGTTGCGTAAGAAATCGCTTAGTATATGGAAAGTGAGTGTGCGATGTGCCGAAAATGTTACGAACGCCGCTATATTCTGGCTTGAGTGAACGTATAGGTCGAAGCATGTGTCATATAATAGCATCTTACTTGAACTAGGAATCCCCCTTCACGTATAATGAAAGTAGTAAATTGGTAGAACTAACTTAATGAATGCTTTAATAAATGTGCTGCCATTTCTTTAATCTCTGGATCCTGATCAGGAAGGTGTCCTAATGGTTGGTTCGTCTCTCTTACAGATGAATCTGAGGTCTGGACGTGGGAGCACTAGTTCAGGAGCAGCCAACGAGGGCCATGGTGACAGTACTCGGGCTTTTGAGCGTGACAACGAGGGTGCTCGGGAGGTTCCACCTTTGGTTCCTCATCCTTTCCCGCCGCCACCACCGCCTCCACCGCTGTCCACCATGGAGGTCATGGGTAATCATTGCATCGTCATTTCATGTAGATCACGAACAGGTAGACTTCGTACCCGTCGATGATCTGGAGTACGACGAGGTGATCGAGGAGTACGAGGCGGAGCTTTTCACACAAGAAGGAGACCAGGAGCCTGTTGGTACTGACTTTGCTGACTCGGCACCTGCCCAAGGCAAGCCCCGGTGCATAACCCTATTTTTAAATGATCACTGAATATATTTATATGATATGCATTTACATTACAGGCATTTTATGGAAACTACATGCATAGATATATCCACCATGAGTCCTACTAGTGCAGGTCGAGTAGCTGCTATGCTCAGGATGTCGGTAGCGTGAGTAACCTGCCGTTACTCGCAAATAGGTGATTACACTATGATATCATGATGGAATAATGGAAAGGAAAAGTGGTGACCGGACAGGGATGTGGATTTGGTACTGGTGGGTGTGAGGGGTTGTGTCCTGCGGCCAACAGGGCATAGCCCGGTTACACTTTTTCCCTGCCTGTGCCGATTAAGGACCGATCGTTGCATATGACTCTAGGCAAGTCACAGATTATTGTCCTGAGCACATACTTAGGTATGGGCGCAGGGAAGACTTGCTTCTCTCTTGTCATGGATCCGGCTCTTTCCGGACCGACTGATGGGAAGAGGAGGTGGTGGAGGTCCTTGCGCCGCACTGAGTCTGGGATTCAGAGGCGGGGGCTTGGAGTCCAAGTTTGGACGGGGACCTAGACACCCGGGACAGGAGAGTGGTGGGTTAGTTCCGCTTGTGCCTAGGGTACAAGCAGGGGCGTGTGTCTTCGAGGCACCCAGCTGGGCACATTGATTCGCGAATCGCCGGGTTATTCGGTATGGCTTGTCTGCGGTTTAGCACCGTAGTAAGAACTGGAAGTGGAAAAGGAGAAGGAACAGTAACGATTGCTCAACTCTTGCTTGAAAGTAGCACAGGTGCTTATATAGATTGACTAGATAAAAACTTAATCCGGCTGATGATAATAATGTATCAATAAGGACTCCACTATTAGTTCTACTTTTGGCTAAAGAGAACCAGCAACCATAAAGCCTAGCATATTCCTTGGAGTTGGGAAAGTATTCCCACTGATCGGATAAGTCTTGCGAGTACATTGTGTACTCAGGGTTTATTTACCCCTATTGCAGGTGACGCTTGAGGAGTGTCTTGTGTGGAGGATCCATCTGGTGGGCTCAGACAGACTCCTCGTTATCTTATCGCTAGATGTTATGTTTTAATATTCCGCTGTTTATCATTCTGAACTCTGTATTTGGTATTGTAATAATGTACTTTTAAGAAACTCTAATGTATGAGATGAACTTGTGTTGTAACTCGTTTTCATTATTGGATCCTTGGGAAAAATGTGGATCTTTCGGGTTCTCCCTCGGGGTGTGCCCGACGGATATTCGCTCGTTGTAGTTGCTTTCGGGGTGCTTAGTGTCTGGTGGAAGACGAGCGCCTCCGTAAGTACACTATTTCGGGTGGTTCTGCCATAGTTGGTATCAGAGCCAATAATGGTCATGAGTTCCTCACTCTTTTACAAAACTAAAAGTTTGACCAACAAAAGTTTTGCGAAAAGTAGGATGCGATTAAGTTAAGTTATATAAGTATAAGCCCTAGCTATATGGTGTATCTAGGATAGCGGCACTGGTTTTATCTAATCAGTTTTCTGCAGGTACACTGACTTACGTTGCGTAAGAAATCGCTTAGTATACGGAAAGTGAGTGTGCGATGTGCCGAAAATGTTACGAACGCCGCTATATTCTGGCTTGAGTGAACGTATAGGTCGAAGCATGCGTCATATAATAGCATCTTACTTGAACTAGGAATCCCCCTTCACGTATAATGAAAGTAGTAAATTGGTAGAACTAACTTAATGAATGCTTTAATAAATGTGCTGCCATTTCTTTAATCTCTGGATCCTGATCAGGAAGGTGTCCTAATGGTTGGTTCGTCTCTCTTACAGATGAATCTGAGGTCCTGGACGTGGGAGCACTAGTTCGGGAGCAGCCAACGAGGGCCATGGTGACAGTACTCGGGCTTTTGAGCGTGACAACGAGGGTGCTCGGGAGGTTCCACCTTTGGTTCCTCATCCTTTCCCGCCGCCACCACCGCCTCCACCGCTGTCCACCATGGAGGTCATGGTGGAGTTGTTGGCTGCTCATTGGGAGTTAGCCGCTGCTCGACAAGAGACTGCTCGTGCCTTGGAGTTTATGGCACAGGCCATCGCGGGTCTCGCCCGTGGAGGTCCCGGAGGCAATGGTGGGAATGGGGGTGGTGCTCGCCGTCCTAGAGGGACAGTCCTCTTACCAGGACTTCCTCAAGACCCACCCACCCACGTTCACACCATTGGACGATCCGTTGGAGGCGGAGCACTGGCTTCGCACACTGGAGCAGAAGTTTCGGCTGCTTGGAGTGGCCAACGAGCAGAAGGTGCACTTTGCGTCCCAGCAGCTTTTGGGGTCCGCAGGTGCCTGGTGGGAGACTTTCTAGGCCGCGGAGCTACCGGAATCACCCGGCAACGTGGCAGGAGTTCTCCACCGCCTTCCGTGAGTTCTTCATACCTGCTGGTGTTATCCACCAGAAGGTGACCGAGTTCATGGAGCTGCGTCAGGGGAGCAGGACGGTAATGGAGTATGTGACCCAGTTTAACCACTTGGCTCAATATGCTGGTAGTCAGGTGGACACGGATGACAAGAAGAAGGATCGCTTCTTTCACGGTCTCCCTCCTGCTCTTCAGGAGAAACTGTACCTAGGGAACTATCAGACCTTTGGGGCTCTGATGAACGCCGCCATTGCTCTTGAGGGTTTTCAGTGGGCATCTTAGGCAGGATTGGAAGTGGAGGAGGGTGGCAGCTGGATCCTCCAGCCACCCTCATACTCAGAAGGTGCAAATTGTTAGGCAGGGGCCCTATCAACCATCCGGCAGGCCTCTGTTCCGGTCACCCCAGCAGACATCACATACTTCTGCTACTCAGTACAAGGCACCTCAGCAGTAGGTGTAGCCCCAGCAGACTCAGGGACAACAAGTCTCCACCTTGTCAGGGATTCGGGAACAAGCCTGGTGCTTGTTTCAAGTGTGGCAAGGAGGGCCACTATGCCAGGGAATGTCCTCAGCAGCAGACAGCTCAGCCGTCTCAGCCGTCTGCAAATTCTAGGCTGATTAAGAGGACTTTCATCAAGAGGAAGGTGCCCAGCAGATCTGGTCAAGGTGCACTTCACGGATGCTCAGCAGGTTGTGCATCAGGAAACAGTTATGGCTGGTATGTTTACCATCGAATCCCATCCAGCTTTGGTGTTGTTTGATTCTGGTGCATCGCATTCCTTTATGAGCATGGGGTTTGTAGAGCGGCACAACTTATCACTTGTGGCTATACCGTATGCCTATAAGATCCATACTGCGGGTTCTCAGATGTTCATCAATACCCGTACGGATACTAGTAAGTTTGGTATTAGCCACCCACACTTACCGTCTACAGTTCATGATAATGCCTGGGCAAGGCATTGATGTTATTCTTGGAATGAACTGGTTGCGGGCGTATGGGGTAGTATTGGATATGAAGAGAAGAAGTGTAGAGTTACGGCTTCCGTCTTCTAAGGATAGGATGTCTCTCATCATACCCTCAGAACCGGTCTTACCTGTTGCTGCCCATGCTGAAGCCGTTCCTGATCTTACCTCCATTCCAGTAGTATGTGAGTTCCCAGATGTTTTCCCTGAAGATCTTCCTGGATTGCCACCGGACCGTGAGGTAGAATTCTCCATTGAGCTTGAGCCTGGTACTGCTCCTATCTCTAGGCGTCCGTACCGCATGGCTCCGAGAGAACTGGCAGAAATGAAGAAACAACTGGAGGAGTTGATGGACAAGGGTTTCATCCACCCAAGTTCTTCACCTTGGGGTTGCCCTGCAATTTTCGTGAAGAAGAAGGATGGTACTCTATGGATGTGTGTGGATTACCGCCCTCTCAATGCGGTAACAGTTAAGAACAAGTATCCCTTGCCCCGTATAGATACTTTGTTTGATCAGTTAGCTGGTGCCATGGTGTTCTCGAAGATAGATCTCCGATCGGGCTACCATCAGATCAAGATCAGGCCACAGGATATACCAAGGACAACTTTCTCTACTAGGTATGGGTTGTATGAGTACCTAGTGATGTCTTTCGGTCTCACCAATGCCCCGGCTTTCTTCATGTACCTGATGAACTCAGTTTTCATGCCGAAGCTGGATAAGTTTGTGGTAGTTTTCATTGATGACATCTTAATCTATTCCAAGAATGAGGAAGAGCATGCCCGTCACCTCCGGATAATACTGACTCGGCTAAGGGAGCACCAGCTGTATGCTAAGTTCAGCAAGTGTGAGTTTTGGTTAGATCGAGTGTAGTTTTTGGGACATGTGTTGACACCTGAAGGCGTTTCTGTAGATCCCAGCAAGGTGCAAGATGTATTAGATTGGAAGTCTCCTAGGTCTGTACACCAGATCCGTCAGTTCCTTGGGCTAGCTGGATACTATCGACGTTTCATCCCTGATTTCTCCAAGATAGCCCAGCCCATGACTAAGCTGCTCCAGAAAGAAGCTAAGTTTGTTTGGAGTCCAGCTTGTGAAGAAGCTTTTCAGTCCCTGAAGACTTTTCTGACCACTGCTCCTGTGTTGGCTCAACCTGATATTGAGAGGCCCTTTGATGTTTACTGTGATGCCTCGAAGATGGGATTGGGGTGTGTGCTTATGCAAGAAGGGCGTGTGATAGCTTATGCTTCGCGCCAACTGAAGAAGCACGAGGTGAACTACCCTACCCATGATTTAGAGCTAGCTGCTGTAGTTCACTCTCTGAAGATTTGGAGGCATTATTTGTTGGGCAACAAAGTGCATATCTTCACTGACCACAAGAGCCTTAAGTATATTTTCACTCAGTCTGAGTTGAACATGAGACAAAGGAGATGGTTAGAGTTGATCAAGGACTATAATTTGGAAGTCCACTACCATCCTAGGAAAAGCCAATGTGGTAGCTGATGCCTTAAGTCGTAAGTCGCATCAGGTTGAGGAAATACCCTTGTCACTTCACCACACAGAGGTGCTAGCTCATATTGCATTGACATCAGAATTGCTGGAGCAAATTATTCGGGAGCAGAAGGAAGACCCCGAAGAGATTCCTCACATCAAGAAGTTGCTAGCTGAAGGACGTGGACCTCATTTTAGCATTGATGAGATGGGAGTCGTGAGATACAAGAATAGATTGGTGGTTTCGTCTAATGAGGAGCTGAAGAGGAAGATTCTAAAAGAAGCCCATCATTCCAAGCTGTCTATCCACCCTGGTAGCAACAAGATGTACCATGATCTACGTCAAGCTGTACTGGTGGTCTTACATGAAGCAAGATATCACCCAGTTTGTTGCAGAGTGTGACACTTGTGGTAGGATCAAGGCAGATCATATGCGTACTCCGGGATATCTGCAGCCCTTGCCCATTCCTGTTTGGAAATGGGAGGATATTTCCCTGGATTTCATTGTGGGTTTACCCCGCACCTCCTCTGGCTTTGATTCTATTTGGGTCATCGTGGACCGTCTCACCAAGTCTGCCCACTTCCTCCGGTGGACACTAGATACAATGCCAAGAAGTATGCAGAGTTATACTTTGATCGGATTGTGACCCTACATGGAGTTCCTCTCACCATCATCTCTGATAGAGGGTCAGTTTTTGTCTCTCGTTTCTGGGAGAAACTCTAGGAGTGTTTGGGTACTCGTCTTCTCAGAAGTTCGGCATACCACCCATAGACGGATGGTCAAACTGAGAGAGTGAACCAGGTGCTCAAGGATATGCTGCGGGCTTGTACCATCTCTTTTCCTAAGAAGTGGGATCATTGTTTGAAGCTGGCAGAATTTTCATATAATAACAGCTATCAAGAGAGTATCCGCATGGCGCCATTTGAAGCTTTATATGGACAGAAGTGTAGGACACCGCTAAACTAGGTTGAAGTAGGAGACCGTGGGTATTTCAGGCCTGATTTCATAAAGGAGGCTCGAGAGAAAGTAAATATAATTCGTGAACACTTGAAGTCAGCTCAGAGTCGCTAGAAGGCTTACGCAGACAAACGAAGAAGGCCTTTAGAATTTGCAGTTGGAGATTTTGTGTATCTCAAGGTATCTCCTATGAGAGGAGTACATCGGTTTGGTGTCCATGGCAAGTTAGCCCCTCGATATGTGGGTCCATACAAGGTGTTGCAACAGTGTGGCCCCGTTGCTTATCGTCTCCAACTCCCTGAAATTCTCTCGGCAGTTCACAATGTATTTCATGTCTTGCAACTGAAGAAGTGCCTACGAGTTCCTGAAGAATCTGTGGAGATAGAAGGACTTCCGCTACAACCTAATCTGTCCTATGTGGAACATCCTATAAAAATCTTGGATGAGAAGGAGAGAGTGACCAGGAACAGGGTGATAAAGTTTTACAAGGTACAATGGCAAAACCATTCAGAGGACGAAGCCACCTGGGAGCAAGAGAACTACTTAACAAAGCATTACCCCCATCTCCTCTCTGGGTCGGATAGTTAGTTTTGCGCAAAATGTACTCCATACCTCTTTCTCACACTAGGCACATGAAATCTCAGGGTCGAGATTTTGTTTTATGGGGGTTAGATTTGTAACACCCTGGTGTTACATTGTAACGTTTTGCTGAAACATTTCGTAAGCATCTGATTTATGTGCATTGGTGTATGATAGGTTTTATAATCCATGTTTGGCTTGGAAACATTTGTACGAAATGGGAAAGCATAAGGTTATGTTTCGTGTCACATAACGCGTTTATTACCTTAATTGAATTATTGTTAACGCTAAATGTTATAAAACGTTTCGTGAATGACAATAAAAAGGTTGCGGCCGATGACATGGATGGCTAGCGCGTACGTCCCGGGGGTCGGGTTTGGGGATTCGACGCGAAACATTTCAAATCGACGTCCTCCGCGTAAGTGTTTGAAGTGGTCGACGAAGCCATCTTCGGCATTAGTTGTAGAACAAGTGGTCTAAGAAGTAGCGCAATGTCGCGAATGAGAGTGATGGCTCGGTGTACTCCTTTTCGCATCGAGCAATTGGAATAGCGTTTGGAGCATGGCGTACTCATTTTCTAGCTACTTTAAAAGTCGTGCACAGTCACCTGGCTCAGCTCTGGGCACTGGTCACCACCCAGGTCGGCTTGCCAGCGCGCTGTGCCACGCGGGCCTGAGCCACTGCCGCGCTCGGCTAAGCTCGCGGCACCGTTCACGCGCACACCCCGTGTGTCCTGAACCTTCTGCCTCGCTGCTGCCGCCTGCGCGCTCTGCCTCACTGCTGCTCGCCTCGCCAACCAACACTGTCGCGCTCAGACCGCCGGCCGTGCTCTGCCTGCCTTGCCCTGCCCCTTGCTGTGGCCGTGGTCGGGCGGGGGTCCCGCGTCCGCGTCGCTTGCGGCTGCGCTCGGCACCGCTTAGTTGATCCCTTGGCCGCTTGCGCGTTTAGAAAACTGTCCGTTGCGCTGTCGCCTCGGCGTCGCGTCCACCGTGTCCTTGCCTGGCACCGGCCGTAGACGTGCCAGGCCAGGGCTCATCGTTTGCTGCAGCGGCCAGTGCAGGACGGCTGTCAGGTGCACTGCCCTGGGGTTCCCCATGGCCAAGCACGGCTATACTTTGCGTTGACGCTCGCAGACGAGCCATGCCGAGCTGTGTGTTCCTCTGTCTCTGCTGTCCCCTTGCCAGCCGTCACGTTTCTTTCTAATTCACCGCTGTGGTTGCACCACGTTCCAATTGGTCTTCACCCGCAGCTCCGTTGGGCAGCCGGTAACCCTTCCCGCCCCTCATAGCAGCCTGTAGCGCTGTCCTATGCACCAATTTTGAAGGACCGAACTCTCGGGCCATTAAGACCCGAAGTGCTGCGCCGCCGGCTTTCTTCACCACCAAAGCAGCTCGGTCAAATTCCTCGCACCACTAGCCTCCTCTTCCATCGGTTGTCACCATGCTCACCCTATCCTAGACCCTACCGCCGTAGTGCATCCCGTGGCACGGGCGTGCCATTGCCGTGCTCTGCTGCACCTGTCGCGCGCACGTGGCCGGCTTGGCCTGAGCCACCTCTGATCGCTCCTTCACTGTCTTCTAGTTCTATGGTGAGTCGCTGGTACTCGTCCACTCCTTGTTTTGTCCCACCCTGTGCTGTTGTTCACCAGAACGGCATCGCCGTCCTTACAGGTTGCCCACCATCATGGTCCGTGCTCGCTGCGACGTCTCGGCGCCTGTGTCTCCGCCCGGTGGTTTGCGTTCGCACGTAGGTGAGTATCGGCCCTTTATTTTAGCTTGGAGAGGGCCGGGGTGGCCGATGTAGGCGTCCAGTGCCGCGCCGTCGTGCCGGTGCGTGCTCTGGATGGCCAGGGACCTCCTCGCGGTGAAGAAGAAGAGGTGGGAGGGTGCTGGTGTAAAACGGTAGACTAGCAAAATAGTACCATAGGGCTCATAGTAAATGCTGAGTTCGTCGGGGGTGTTCGTGCATTTTTACCACGCGAGCAGGCCTTCCCCTTCGCGGGTCGTTTGCCATCTGGGCCGTGCCTCCACGTGGGCCGCGCGCCTGGCTGCTGTCGCGCGCGGGCGGGTTGACGTGTTGGATCGGGCCGCACGTCGTGGGCCGACCAAGGAAGTTTCGGTTTTCTCTATTTCTTTGTATTAAGAATTGTTTATCTATTTAGGTTATGAGCTGAACTTCAATAATTAGTAGTAAATTGCATGGTTGTCCAAAAATAGCGAAACAAAGTTTGTTAGGTTCGCAAAAATGTCGCCTACCTGTTAGTACAGTTGGTTCCCCATTAGTGGTCAGGATGGTAGGCTCATAAGCTTGAAGTAGAAGCTTAGCGGTATATCGATCCTTAATTGCAAGTTTTGTTGGGGTAAACCGACGATAGCTTTAGCTTTGAAATCGTTACCGTAGGTTCCTTAGGCATTTATATACTTGCTGTAAAAATGGTAACCATAGAACGAGTCGTTTAATGCCTTAGTTATTATCCTTGCCTTATCGTAAACTGGCATTAGGAGTATGAATATCCGTAGTCATCGTATGAATGTAGGACGTGGTCATACATGTTAGTGGTACTGGTATATAGCTTAGACTTTAGTAGGAAGACCTCGCTTAGTAATGTAATAGAGGTACTTTTGCATTGAGAATTTCTGTTGCCTTAGTGTAATCATTGCATCGTCATTTCATGTAGATCACGAACAGGTAGACTTCGTACCCGTCGGTGATCCGGAGTACGACGAGGTGATCGAGGAGTACGAGGAGGAGCTTTTCACACAGGAAGGAGACCAGGAGCCTGTTGGTACTGACTTTGCTGACTCGGCACCTGCCCAAGGCAAGCCCCGGTGCATAACCCTATTTTTAAATGATCACTGAATATATTTATATGATATGCATTTACGTTACAGGCATTTTATGGAAACTACATGCATAGATATATCCACCATGAGTCCTACTAGTGCAGGTCGAGTAGCTGCTATGCTCAGGATGTCGGTAGCGTGAGTAACCTGCCGTTACTCGCAAATAGGTGATTACACTATGATATCATGATGGAATAATGGAAAGGAAAAGTGGTGACCGGACAGGGATGTGGATTTGGTACTGGTGGGTGTGAGGGGTTGTGTCCTGCGGCCAACAGGGCATAGCCCGGTTACACTTTTTCCCTGTCTGTGTCGATTAAGGACCGGTCGTTGCATATGACTCTAGGCAAGTCATAGATTATTGTCCCGAGCACATACTTGGGTATGGGCGCAGGGAAGACTTGCTGCTCTCTTGTCGTGGATCCGGCTCTTTCCAGACCGACTGATGGGAAGAGGAGGTGGTGGAGGTCCTTGCGCCGCACTGAGTCCGGGATTCAGAGGCGGGGGCTTGGAGTCCAAGTTTGGACGGGGACCTGGACACCCGGGACAGGAGAGTGGTGGGTTAGTTCCGCTTGTGCCTAGGGTACAAGCGGGGCGTGTGTCTTCGGGGCACCCAGCTGGGCACATTGATTCGATGAATCGCCGGGTTATCCGGTACGGCTTGTCTGCGGTTTAGCACCATAGTAAGAACTGGAAGTGGAAAAGGAGAAGGAACAGTAACGATTGCTCAACTCTTGCTTGAAAGTAGCACAGGTGCTTATATAGATTGACTAGATAAAAACTTAATCCGGCTGATGATAATAATGTATCAATAAGGACCCACTATTAGTTCTGCTTTTGGCTAAAGAGAACCAGCAACCATAAAGCCTAGCATATTCCTTGGAGTCGGGAAAGTATTCCCACTGATTGGATAAGTCTTGCGAGTACATTGTGTACTCAGGGTTTATTTACCCCTGTTGCAGGTGACGCTTGAGGAGTGTCTTGTGTGGAGGATCCATCTGGTGGGCTCAGACGGACTCCTCATTATCTTATCGCTAGATGTTATCTTTTAATATTCCGCTGTTTATCATTCTGAACTCTGTATTTGGTATTGTAATAATGTACTTTTAAGAAACTCTAATGTATGAGATGGACTTGTGTTGTAACTTGTTTTCATTATTGGATCCTTGGGAAAAATGTGGATCTTTTGGGTTCTCCCTCGGGGTGTGCCCGATGGATATCGCTCGTTGTAGTTGCTTTTGGGGTGCTTAGTGTCTGGTGGAAGACGAGCGCCTCCGTAAGTACACTATTTCGGGTGGTTCTGCCACAGTGGGGTTGTGCCCATTGGGAGAAGAAGAAGGTGGAGATCATCAAGGATTAGCTCTATAAGCTTGTGTGGCATGACCTTGATGGGGTGCGGGTGTTCCACACCCTCTACCGCCACCAGGTTGTGCCGTTAGCAGAGAGGACGCAGCCGATGTGGAAGTACAATGGCCCGACGAACCTAGACTGTGTGTCATCGAAGGAGCTACTGGATGACGAGGTCTGGAGTCACCATGACTAGGTGCTGTAGACTGGTATGTTCCCTTCTATTTAGTCAGTGCTTCTTCCTCTGCTTTCCTATTTTTTATTTCTAGCCAGCCATTTCGTAGGGACTTGGAGTTTACAAGTCCTACCTGCACCTTCACAAGGCCTGGAGGGCATGGCTCGGTAGGCCACCCAGAAGGAGGTGATGGATGCCAGGAAGAAGAAGAGGACCAAGGAGGTTCGGCGGAAGCAAGAGAAGGAGCAGGAGATCGCCCGGCACATGAAGGCCAGGGAAAGAAGGAGCAACGTCGAGTTAGAGCTCGAGTCGGAGGCTCCTACAGAGGTGGATGACATGATTTTCCCCAAGGAGGAAAGTCGGGAGGTCGCTATGACCTCGGCGGAGCATTGTGACCCTACAGCGATGTCCGCTGGTGATGAGCAGGGGGCAGAGAGGCACATAGTGGTTCCTATGCTGAGGAAGCATGCAACAAGCATGGACGCCCTCGGTGAACAGGAGGTGAAGCAGACGCGGTCACCGCACCCCTCGGTGGCATCGCTAGTCTTGCCCCCGCCTGCCTCAGACGTGGCCAAGCAAGCCGGGCGGTCCGAGGAGCGAGATGGTACCCGTGCATCGCTAGGACCGGTGTTAGCCCATGAGTCGTAGCCAGAGGATGTCCCGCTTGCTGCTCCGGTCAGGGCGTCCTGAGCCAAGGGTCATGGCCTGGAAGCGGTCCATGCCCTGTAGGCCCGTCGACATCGGGTCTTGCCTTCAGAGTCATGCCGCTTACCTCCTGGTATGTTTTCTTTGTTTCTTTTCAATCTTTTGCTGTTGAGTCTTTTTGGAGTATGGACTTACCTACAATTTTTTGTCAGTGGCTGGGCGATGACAGGGTTGAGCATCGCCCCAACTCCCATGCAGGAGATTTGGAGGCCCACCCTATAACCTGTTGTGGTGAGCGGTGGGGGAACAGGGTGGTGGTGGTGAACCGTTCCCTTCCAGGGGTGGTGCCCCCTAGATCGGTTATCGGTATGGTGGCAGCGGCTGCATCAACATTAGCGGTGATCCCGATGCTAACGGCTGGAGGTCGCATCGGAGGTAACTCTCACGGCCCCTCCTCCACCAGCTGAGGTGGAAGAGGGGAGGGAGATCGAGCTCCCTGCCTCACCAGGGTGGTGGGCTTCATGGCTCACCCTCATGATTAGAGCTGAAGGCGTCAGGGGGGGGGAGACATAGCCGGGATGGAGTCGGAATGCCCGGCGATGGCCCGCACAGCTGAGGTGGTGGATATCATGTCTGAAGACGAGGTGGATGACATGGTGGAGCTGTCGGTGTCATCGCAGGGAGCTACTGGTGGTTCAGTCGGAGGCTGGGCCCTCCAGTGGGCTACCGGATGGTGACCTAGAGTGGCCTTGCCCTGAGGACCCGACAAAGGTGTGATTTGTCCTTCGGGATTCCTAGGAGTGTCATCTCTAGGACATCCTTGGGGGAAAGGACTTGCCATGGTGTCCGAACTTGCCAACCTATCCTTGAAGCTCGAGGACACCTAGGTGTGGGTTAAGTCCACCCAACCGTTAATCTAGGTTGACCTGCAGCTCACCTGTGGAGGTGAGTTTCCCGTATTTGTCCTTGACCTCTGAATATCTTGTTGGTTGCCTCAGCATGCTTGCTTTTCGTAGGGTCTAAAGGAGATGTCATCTCGCAAGTCTCGCTTCCTTTGGATGGAGCATGCCCAGGTGGTTGAGCTTGAGTGTCAGCTAGAGTCCACCCACCGTGAGTCCTATGACCGAGCGGCCGAGGTGACCATGTGGTGCAGGTGGAGGAGCAGCATGCAGCGAAGCATGCGACCGCCGCCAAGCGGGGGCTTGCAGCGACGAAGGCCCGCCAGGCGGATACCAAGGCTAGGGTTGTGGAAATCCCTAGCGAACATCGAGGAGGCTGCTCCAAAAATCCCTAGAGACCCTTGAGTCGGAGCGGAGTGCCTTGGTGTCGGAGCAGAGCAGCCCTAGAGTCAGCGCAAAAGGCCCTAGAATCAGAGTAGAGGGCCCGGTCAGAGGCACACCAGGAAGTGCTCGCCCTTTGGGGCCGGGTGATGGGGACAGAGGAGGTGAGCGCCCGGCTCCTCGAGCAGGTGGCCCGACAGGTGGAGGAATTCTCCACCCTTGAGAACTTCCACCTGCCGGTGCCGTCATGGGAGCTGGCGATGGTTTAGTCAGAGGCTAGGCCCTCCAGCGAGCTACCTAGATGGTGACCTAGGAGTGGCTCTGCCCTGAGGACCCAGGCAAAGGTGTGATTTATCCTTTGGGATTCCCAGGAGTGTTAGCTCTAGGACATCCTTAGGGGGAAGGACTTCCCACTAGTGTCCGAACTCACCAACCTATCCTTGAAGCTTGAGGATGCCTAGGTGCGGGTTAAATCTGCCCAGCAGTTAGTCTAGGTCAACCTACAGCTCGCCATGGAGGTGAGTTTCTTGTATTTGTCCTTGACCTCTGAATATCTTGTCGGTTGCCTCAGCATGCTTGCTTTTCGTAGGGTCTAAAGGAGATGTCATCCCACAATTCCTGCTTCCTCTGGATGGAGCATGCTCAGGTGGCTGAGCTTGAGCATCAGCTAGAGTCCACCCACCATGAGTCCTTGGACCGAGCGGCCGAGGTGACTGTGGTGTGGGCAGAGGAGCAGCGTGCAGCGGAGCGGGCGACCGCCACCGAGCGAGGGCTTGCAGCGGCAAAGGCCCGCCAGGCGGATACCGAGGTAGCGTTGTGGAAATCCCTAGCGAACATCAAGGCGACACTCCAAAAATCCCTAGAGACCCTTGAGTCAGAGCGGAGTGCCTTGGTGTCAGAGCGGAGCGCCCTGGAGTTGGCGTGAAAGGCCCTGGAGTCAGAGCAGAGGGCCCGGTCAGAGGCAAACTTGGAAGTGCTCGCGCTTCAAGGCCGGGTGATGGGGACGGAGGAGGCAAACGCCCAGCTCCTCGAGCAGGTGGCCCGACAGGCGGAGGAATTCTCCACCCTTGAGAACTTCCATCTTAGTACGTACCTTTTTTGTTTTTCATTACGTTGTTTTCTTCCCTCATTCTATTTCTGAGCTTGTTGCCCTTCTTCCAGAGCTGGGCGGAAAGGTGAAGTCGTTGGAACGAGACCTGGAGACGGTCAAGGCAACTTTTGGCCAAAATGCAGAGGAGCTAGCCAAGTCCCATGAAGAGCGATGTGCTCTTGAGGGGGAACTTGATCAGATCCGCAATGTTGCCTAGCTTGTTGTCTCAGAGGTCTCCGGGTTGGTGCCAAGTACTAGCGCGCCCACTGTCCAGCTGGCGGAGGTCCCAGATGCGGTTCGGGATCTTATCACAAGTGAGTTGTTCTATGGAGTGTCGAGGGTGTTGACCTCGGTGGCGACGTACCACCTGAACCTAGACTTCGTCACTATCTACAGCGGGTATGTTGATGTCTTGAGCACAGAGGACATCCAATCGCTCAGGGAGAGCTTGTTACCGCACATAAGGTTGGTGGTAGAGCAAGTCCCTATGTAGTGGGTGACGGACGTCCACCATGAAGACATGGCCAGAAGCGTGCGTCGGGGGGACATTGCCTAGCCTACAGATGACACGAAGCCTAGGTCAGAGGTGGACATCGCCCCGGCATCGACTGAGCCGAATGTCGTCCCACCGGGGAGTGAGCAGCTCGCGCCTTCGCCGGTCGTACCAGTAACAGATGCCGCCGAGCCGTCACAATATCTTGTAAAGTGTAAGTAGTTTAGTAGATGAAAAAAGTTTAAGTTCATGGGGGAGCACCGTGTAAATGTTCTTGTGTACTTAATGACTATAGTCAGTTTCATTTTTTGTGATGGAGTCACTCCGTTCGGGGAAGCTTGTCCCTTTCGTTCCTTAGTTTTCCCTTAGCATAATTTTGTTTTTTATTCTTTCTTTCTCGTACTTGCCTGTTTGTCCCGTAGGCTGCAACCTTGGGAGCTCAGGGGCGTGGCCCGCGAGGCTCAGCTACTCGTAACCAGTAGGAAAAGGCGGGGTGCGATCGGTCAAAATGTTTTAAAGCAAAGCTACGTAAGGCAAAATAAAGGAATGAACTACCCTTTTGTTTGGGTAGGAAGGAGTTTCACCATATGATAGTAAACTGAAAAAGAGAGGTAGTAGTGTACCCTCGTGGAGCCCCCGAGCGACCCGGGCCAAAAAGTGTTCAGGTCGGGGTGCTCTTATAGGAGCAAACGCTAAGTAAACAATGGTAAAACTAAAATTTAGGAGAAGAAAAATGACATAGTTGTTCCAAGCATTCGGTGAGAATGTCGTCGTTGTCGTCCTTCAGTTGGTAGGCGTCTGGTCGGATCACTTCAACCTTCAGTCGTTTGGATCCTTGTCCGCTATGCCCCCTTTCTTGGCTGCTGTTTCTACGCCTTTTTCTTCCTTTGGCCCATCGGCCTATCACAGAAGGCGCTTGAGGAGCTCGCAGTCCTTATAGAGGTGTTTGACGGGGTAGTCGTGGTTGCTGCATGGGCTCTCCATGAGCTCGTGGAAGTGGTCCAGAGGGTCTTGCTAGGGGCTGCTTGCTCATGTGATCAGTCGTGGCGACCAACGCGGAGTTGGTCGGACGACGGTGATCTTTTCTGTTCTTTTTCCCTTCTACATGGACGGGACCTCGTCCTAATCCTAGCGCTTGGCCTTGCCGTTGCCTCGGCCACCATTGGAGCATGGCGGGAGTGGCGCTTGCTAGAGGTGTTGGACAAAGGTCCATGGTCCCAGGGCCATCAGGGTTGGGACTCCTATCACTGATGTGTGTGTCTCGATTCTGCCTAAGCCACGTGTATACATGCGGTCGGTGCGAAGCGGTCGTCAAGTCAAGACGAGGTGCCGATGCGGCCTCTTGTGCTATGCTCGACGGTTGTGGCGATGAGCGGGTGGAGCGACCCGTCTGCTACGTCCCCATTCCCCTAGTGGGGAGTGAGGCCATGAGTCAGTGTCATGATACGGAGCTCTCCGCTTGTTGAATGGTGGTGGTCTCCACTAGTGCCCTAGAGGTTCCGGTGGATCGCCTGTTCTTGAGGGTCATCCGGCTTGGGAACGGCCGCACAGAAGCATTGCCGCAGCGGTGATGTTCTGATTGGCTCGAGAGAACTATGGGGGATCGTTCCCCCTACCCATGGTGTTGCGCTGGACCCAACGGGTGTGACCCCGGGCGCCGCTCGCTGGTCTATGCGCATGGGGCGCAGCGTGGTACGCCGAGCACGCTAGCGCAGTCGGTGGTAGGTGCAGCCACTGTTGTCATAGTTCCTCGCCGTGCTCCCATGTGAGCTCAGGGGTCTCTGTATGAGGGTTTGGAGGGGAGTAAGTCTGCAAGGACTCTGTTTCCACCTAGTGGCTGTCCCGAGGCGTTCGCCATAGCGTACTCACTGGGACGAACGGTGGCTAGACAGCCACATCACCGATGCTGGAGCCGTCACTCTCAACATCATCATCCATGAGGTCGAGAAAATAGGTAGGAGCATAGCTCGCCATCCCCACGAATTCGGACATAAGATGGGGCAGGCACCGGCATCCTTCAGAGCCCCTAGGCGTACACGTCCGTGGGAGACATGAGGTCATAGGGGAACCGGTCGTATGGCGGTCATGGCGAGGACAACGGGGTCCCTCCGGGTAATCGGCGGAAGATAGAGAGTAGCAAGTAAATAACATGTACATTACTCACAGCGGGGTTTGAGCAGAGAGTTTGCTCGAAATAAAGCAGTAGATGCCTCATTGTTGAAGTTGGCATGCGTCCTGGAGCCGATGAAGAGCGCCCCTCTGACGGGCGCCGGAATGAGTGCCTCCTCGTGGAGGTGTAGTACACGTGAGCCAGGTCAGCGATGAAGTCTTAGGTTTCCAAAGAGGAAGGCCTAGGATGGCTTGGAGACTAGTGGAACCCACATCCCAACCGGTGGGAGTGCAGGAAACTCCAGTGAGCCGAAGAGAGTCGTATCGCCTGAGTCCACCATAACGAAGGTGGTGGAAAAGTGGGCCATCCGATGACCAAAAAGTGTTGAACGTATAACGTCTTCCCCATAGACGACACCAACTGTCGGTGCAGAAAGTGACCAACAAGTAAATATTTGTAGTTTTGCCGTACGTTGTGATCGGAGGTGGCCTAGCACTCAATGAAACAGGGTTTATACTAGTTCAGGCAACATGTCCTATGTATAGTTTGAGTCGGTCAGTGACTTTATTCCTGAGCCTAGGTGCTCGAAGTTTCTTATGGGGTTACAAACGAGAAGAAGAAAGATAGGTGGTACAAGAGGTCTGGTCGGACTCCGATCGAAAGGGCCGAGAGCGACAGGAGCACCGCTATGAGCTAAGTGTTCAAGCGTGTGCTTGAGGTTCGAGCCTGGCGGTTCTGTGTTTGTGAACTAGTGAACTTGATCGATTTAAAGAATCTGGAATCACTTGAAATGGATCTAGATTAATTGAGTCTCTTGGGAGAGAGCGCATCCCCTTTTATAGAAGAAGGGGATGGCCTTACAAGTGAGAGGGAGAGAGTACGTATGCTTCTAAACCTTGTTGCCCACGTCGGCGGGTATAGGATGATGGTAGGCGCCCACAACACTGTTGAATGTAGGATGCACGTGGGAGGCTGCGTCATTTTGCTCGGGTATGGCAGATGTCGGTACCTAGTATACTGTTGATGTCCAGAGGCATGTGAGGGGTTTTACCATGTTCACTCGGTATGGTAAATGCCGGCGCCCACAACACTGTCGATGTACAGAGGCATGTGGGGGGCCTTACCGTATGGGAGTTAATGGTGCCCACATACTGTAGGGAAAATGTCGGCGCCTACAATACTATTTGTGTTAGGGAGGTTGCAGAGTACTGTTCCTACAGGTGTACAGGGTACGGTCCCTGGTATCGTGGTTTGACTTGTGCGCCTTGCCTTGCTTTCTCCGCTCGTTCCCTGGTCCTTTCCGAGCGGGCGTCCCCAGTCGGTTGGTCCCAATCAACTCTAGTTGCACTAGTCGGAGAAGAGCAGTGAGCAGGAGTTTTTGCGTACCCTGGTCGAAGACGTGGGGTCAGAGTCGGAGGTACTGCTTTGGCCAGGCCTTCCGGTCGGAGAGACTGTCCGGAGGCAGGCTGGAGACCGAAGTGAGCCCTCCAGTCGGAAAGATGGGCCGAAGTCAGAAAAACGGGCATCACTCCTCCTCGGTCAGACCTTCCGGTTGGTGATTGGATCGCCCTTCTGGCTTGTTCTTCAGATACTTTGGGCCAGCCCATGAGTGGCGCATTGTCTGCTTGGGCCGAGCCTTTGTTGGAAAGCCGGTTCGTGAGGGACCCCGAGTTTATGAACCCGACACATGTTTTTAATCACCTGGACCTGGAGACCATTCCTTGGTTCGTTAAATTTACTACTTCTAAAGTAAACAACCATGTCGGACGTATGCAAGATAAAAATAACTTACATTGGCAACATGCTTAAAGATAACTTACACTGGCAACATGCTGCTGCTGCATATGCACAGAAGAGAGGGCAGCAATAGCTACAAAACCCAGCAAGCAGCAACTAATAACCCCTTCCGCACAGTGACCTGAAAATCAGTAATAGTGGCTCCTAAGGACACACGTAAATTCGGTAAATGCAACTGCAGTCTATAAACACCATGTACCAAGCACACATCAGCAGGACGCCCCCATGCCACATCCCTCGACACTGGATGCTGCGAGAGGACGCCTTCAGGCCAGATCCGGTAGCCAAGAGAGAGGGAGAGGGAGGACTGGAGGAGAGGCGGGTACGAGAGAGAGGAGTGTGTGCTGTGAATCGGAAGCCGAATATATATTTAGTGTTGAGTAGAAGCGGAAGCAACAAAAGTTACAAGAAGATGCTCCGAACAGAAGCAGATTCAAGTAACATCTGCCGTAGGATCAAAGATCGGACGGCCAAAATTAATCAGAGTGTCGTGTACACTCGTAGAGGTTGAGCTCCTGCGGATCTCTTGTTTTTAAATCGTATCAACGCACAGCTAGCGAATTGAAGCATGACAGAGTGTGCTGCCACTGTACAGTATGTGCATATGGCTACACTGACAGCAACATCGAACTATTCCTAACTCCCGTCCTGATTGGACCGATTGGATCTCATGCCGTCAGAAGCCTGCCCAGCATCTGCAATACGTACTACTCCGTGAACGATGGTCTGGACCAATAATTGTAACGTAAACAGCGGGCCCCACGGCGGCGCGGTAAAAGATTCCCTTTGCTTTTCGTCGATGGTCCATGCATGCATGGGCTGGGCGTACGTACGTTTCCCAGCTTGAGCTTGCGCAAGCCACGTTTTGTGCGGTCCACGCACGCCTCCTGTATCTGTAGCCTGTAGGTAGCCCACGCCACCCAGACCCAGTTGATGATGTCTGCCTGTGGAGGCAGAGGCCGGGCCGCCGGAGCACGTACACGTTCCGTGTGTGCGGCTCTGCGCAGGCACGCCGAGCACGTAGTACTACGGCTCTGCGACACACCGGGGCTGGCTGGTTGCGCTTGCTGTTGCTGACACGGTCGTCGTGCTAGGCTGCTACTCCTAGGTTGCATAGGAATGAAAATGAATGGTCGTGGTGGGACCTGACCGCATGCGCCATGCTGGATCTGTGACATGCATGATCGATGATCCCATCTGATCTGCTAGCGTCCTTCTCTTCTCTGGACCAGCTACCACTACCAGTCTACCACCACAATCTCCCTTTAGGGCGCGTTTAGTTGGCAAAATTTTTTTTGTTTTGGCTACAGTAACACTTTCGTTTGTATTTGGTAATTAGTATCTAATTATGGACTAATTAGGTTTGAAAGTTTCGTCTCGCGATTTCTTATCCAACTGTGCAATTAGTTTTATTTTTCGTCTACATTTAGTACTCCCAGGGGCGGATCCAGCGATGGGGCGGGGGGGGCTCAATACCCAAACCGAATCAGTGCAAATTACTGTAGAGCCCCTATGAATTTTTAGGCAAAGTTCTATAGTATAGGGGGGCTAAGACTTAAGATCGAGCAGCAGTGTTGTTCAGTCCTCCCTAAAATATTTCCTGGATCCGCCGCTGAGTACTCCATACATGTGCCACAAGATTCGATATATCACTTTGGGATAAAAATTTTTAGAATCTAAACGAGGCCTTAGTTCTGGCAGTTCGATGTTGTATATACTTCCCATCTGATCTCGGCGTGTTCGGCGGCATAGTCCTGGCTGAAACTTATTTTCTCTTATAAAACACTATTTAATCATTGGGAATCATCTGAAATCTGCTATACTCCGTACATCGGACCAGCCGAACACGCCGAAATCCACTAAGCCCGTGTTTAGTTCCAAAAGAAGTTTCAAAAAATTGCTACAGTATTCATCACATCGAATCTTGCGATATATGCATGGAGCATTAAATATAGATGAAAAAAAACTAATTACACAGTTTGGTGAAAAAATTGGGAAGACGAACGTTTTGAGCCTAATTAGTCCATGATTGAATACTAATTGCCTAAATAAAAACAAAATACTACGGTCGACAAATTCCAATTTTCACCTCAACTAAACAAGGGCTAAAGTTTAAAGTATATAGAGGAGTACATGCTCGTACTATATTCTTTCTCCATCTCTGACATGTTTGATCTGGCACTGTCCTTCTCGGGATCAGTTACCACCACTGGCACAGTGGCACTGCCAGGTTGATGTTAGAAATCTTACTAGTCATTCAATAACTAATATAATACTCCAATATAAAGCATCTGATAACAAAATATTATGGGCACGTTTGATTTCTACGGAAGCTCTAAAACACATGCATAAAGTATTAAATATAGACTAATTACGAAACTAATTACACAACTTGCGACTAATTTACTGAGATGAATCTTTTAAGCATAATTAGTCCATGATTTGACAACGTGGTGCTATAGTAAACATGTGCTAATGACGGATTAATTAGGCTTAAAAAATTTATCTAGTAAATTAGCCTCCATCTATTTAATTGGTTTTGTAATTAATCTATATTTAATGCTCCTTAATAGTATCTAAACATTCGATGTGACATGAATTTTAGGAATGACTAAAGAACCAAACACCCCTATATGTCTTCATAATTTAGACAACTTTGGCTGACATCTTCAATCTCTACAACTACAAATCCTGAAAAGTTATCATGCACCCGACAACTAAAAATCCATTGTTTCCATGCAACGTAATCACCACACAACAATACCCTATGATCACCACATAAGCCCCCCGTAATCAAGCCAACCGAAGACACAAGTGAAAGCGGGGCGTGCATTTGACGCGAACTTCCCCTTTCTCTTCGAACCCTCCGGCCTCCTCTCCCATCGCTAATGCCCCGTTCTCCGACGCCATGGTCGCTCGCAATTTCGCGGCCACTCGTACCGGACCGGGTCCTTCGTTAGTCGTTCTCACCAGCTGTTACTCCTCAACTCAATCCTTATGTAGCCGGTAGCCCTGGACAGACATTTGCGGGGATGGGGTGAAAGGTCCTAATGGCTAGAGGAGGGGGGTGAATAGTCTATTAAAAATTTCTAGAACAACACTTAACAAACCGGTTAGACAATTATGAAGCGAAGCAAGTGTTGCGCTAGCCTACTAAAAATGCAAGCCACCTACCACAATTTTAGTTTCTATAGTTTCTAACCACACAATAGCTATGTCACTATACTAAGTTAGTGTGCTCTCAAAGACTAACTAAAGAGCCACACTAACCAAACTAACAAGCTCTCACAACTAGCTACACTAAAGAGCTTGAAAACTAGTTTGCGGTAATGTAAAGAGAGTGAGCAAGATGGTTATACCTGCCGAGTCGAGGAGTGAAACCAAACAATTACAAGAATGAATACCAATGAAGACCAATCATCTCAGAATCAAATGATGACACAATGATTTTTTACCGAGGTTCACTTGCTTGCCGGCAAGCTAGTCCTCGTTGTGGCGATTCACTCACTTGAAGGTTCACGCGCTAATTGGCATCACACGCCAAACCCTCAATAGGGTGCCGCACAACCAACACAAGATGAGGATCACACAAGCCATGAGCAATTCACTAGAGTACCTTTTGGCTCTCCGCTGGGGAAAGATCAAGAACCCCTCACAATCACCACGATCAAAGCCGGAGACAATCACCAACCTCTGCTTGACGATCCTTGCTGCTCCAAACCTTCTAGGTGGCGGCAACCACCAAGAGTAACAAGCGAATCCCGCAGCGAAACACGAACACCAAGTGCCTCTATATGCAAACACATAAGCAATGCACTTGGATTCTCTCCCAATCTCACAAAGATGATGAATCAATGATGGAGATGAGTGGGAGTGCTTTGGCTAAGCTCACAAGGTTGCTATGTCAATGCAAAATAGCCAAGAGTCTGAGCTTGAGCCGACCATGGAGCTTAAATAGAGAGCCCCAATGAATAGAGCCGCTGGGCTCCTCACTGCACTGAACACAGGGCGACCGGACGCGCCGCTCATATTGACCAGATGCTGGACCTCAGTGTTCGGTCACGCGATGCACGCCATGTGGCCCCTGCTTTAAACGTTGATCATCTGATCTCAACGGTCATCAGTACATTTAAGTTGTGACCGAACGTGCTGCTTCGAAGTGACTCAACATAGGACCTCAGCGTCCGATTGTTTCCTCATCCAGAGATGATTTTTCACGATCGAACGCGTTCGGTCACCCTTGACCGGACTCATCCAACGTCCGATCAGTCACCCTCTTCACTGTGTGTTGCCATGTTAGTAGGACCAGACGCACCCCATCAGTGCCCGGTCACTCAGTGACCCAGCATCTAGTCAAAGACCGACGCCAGTTCTTTGCTGCTTCCATTGACCAGACATAGGACCCCAGCGTCCGGTCACTGTGTGACTAGCGTGACTAACCCCTTTTCAACTTTATCTTCTTCACCCTTGCTCAAATTTGCCAACCACCAAGTGTATCACCTTGTGCACATGTGTTAGCATATTTTCACAAACATTTTCAAGGGTGTTAGCACTCCACTAGATCCTAAATGCATATGCAATGAGTTAGAGCATCTAGTGGCACTTTGATAACCACATTTCGATACGAGTTTCACTCCTCTTAATTGTATGGCTATCGATCCTAAATGTGATCACACTCACTATGTGTCTCGATCACCAAAACAAAATGGCTCCTACCATTTATACCTTTGCCTTGAGCCTTTTGTTTTTCTCTTTCTTCTTTTCAAGTCCAAGCGTTTGATCATCACCATGGCATCACCATCATCATGTCATGATCTTCATTTGCTTCACCACTTGGAATGTGCTACCTATCTCATGATCACTTGATAAATTAGGTTAGCACTTAGGGTTTCATCAATTAACCAAAACCAAACTAGAGCTTTCAAGCTCCCCCTTTTTGGTAATTGATGACAACCCTTTCACAAAGATATGAATTGAAATTCAATTGAATCCATGTTGCTTCTCCAAGCATATTTACTATGTGTAAAAGGATATGGACAAGTTTCATGAACTCCATATGGTAGCAATTGCTTCCCCTACATGTGTGCTAAGAGTTTGGATTGTAGCTTACACATATGCTTAGATAGGAAATATAGGAGACAATGTCTACCAAATGATACTAAGGTATAAAAGATAGACCTTTGAAGCGTGATACCAATCGGAGTGCACCAATATACCATTCTTAGCACCAAGGTTGGCTCGATACTACATGGAAATGAAATCACTAGATAACCTATGCATGCTAGATTTTCATTTCATCATTCAAACCTACAACTAGCATACACCACACAAGCATGTATATTGAAATTTAAAACTTGTGCCATGTAAGCAAACATATGAAATGCACATTCAAATGCACCATATAAGTTCATGAGCTTGCTCCCCCTACTTGTGTGCTCAAAATTTTAATTGATCCCTTTCCTTTGTCATATCTCTCCCCCTATGTCAAGGTCTCCCTCTTTGTTGTCTTTTCATTATCTTAGTACACTAATATCTTTGTTTTTCTCCCCATGTACTAATATCACTAATATCTTTGTTTTTCTCCCCCTTTGTCATCAATAACCATAAAGGTTCAAAATGTAGATAGGTTGAGATTATCAATGTCAATCAATAGGGTGATAATCATTTTCCCAAATTTGGTTCAAACTAGAATACTTGCCAAAGATATTTAACTCAGTTTGATCCAAGAACAAGCTTCTTCACACCTCTAAATAAGGGTTATCTTGTACCATGTTGAGTTAAACACTTAGAGCACATTTTCTAGATCAAACACTAGGTTGACAAGCCCATAAACATATCATATGTTACCACTAGACCAAATTAAGCATAGAAGCAATAGTGGTACCATACAATCATCAAAGTCATTTAATTTTCATGAATGAGCCTATCAAATGTGAAAGATGTCTAGATGCACTAAACATGTCCTTAGCAAGGATGTGCCATGCCAATCAACTTTTACCTTTGATTGCTCAAAGAAAAGGCATGTCATATGAGTGGGGGGTGCATCAACACATATTTGAGAAATCCAATATGTTCAATTCATTCCTTAGCTTGCAAAACATTTTCTCATCCAATGGCTTGGTGAATATATCGGTAAGTTGATCTTCGGTGCCTACACTCTTAATGCAAATGTCTCCTTTTTGTTGGTGATCTCTTATAAAATGGTGGCGGACATCAATGTGCTTTGTTCTTGCATGTTGAACCAGATTATTAGTCAACTTGATTGCACTCTCATTGTCACATAGCAATGGCACTTTCTTGAACTTAATTCAAAAGTCACTCAAAGTGGCCTTCATCCAAAGTATTTGTGCACAACAACTACCGGTGGATATGTATTCGGCTTCGGCGGTTGATAATGCAATGCTATTTTGCTTCTTTGATGACCATGAAACAAGTGATCTTCCCAACAATTGACATGTGCCCGAGGTGCTCTTCCTTTTAACCTTGCATCCTGCATAATCCAAGTCAGAGTAACCAACTAGCTCAAACTTTGTTCCTTTGGGATACCACAAACTAACATTTTATGTATGCTTCAAGTACCTCAATATTCTCTTTGTAACCTTCAAATGACTTTCTCTTGGTGAGGCTTGAAATCTTGCACACATGCATACACTAAACATGACATCTGGTCTTGATGCGGTCACATAGCGTAGGCTTCCAATCATAGATCGATATAATTTTTAATCCACCATATTTCCACTTGCATCACTATCCAAGTTACCATTTGTTTCCATTGGTGTGCTAATGGCTTTACTATCACTCATGTAGTCATGTTAAACTTCTTGATCGTATCCTTGATATACTTGCCTTGACTCACAAAAGTACCATTCTTCAATTGCTTGATTTAGAGACCAAGGAAGTAACTTAACTCTCCAATCATGGACATCTCAAACTCATTAGCCATCATCTTTCCAAATTCTTTATAAAAGTCTTGATTGGTTGATCCAAATATGATGTCATCAACATAGATTTGCAACACAAACAAATCTTTTCCAATCTTTTTGATGAAAATAGTGGTGTCAACTTTACCCATCATGAACCCTTTAGAGAGTAGGAAGTCCCTCAATCTCTCATACCATGCTCTAGGTGCTTGCTTCAAGCCATATAATGCCTTCTTCAACTTGTACACATGGTCGGGTTTCTTGTCATCTTCAAAACCTAGAGGTTGCTCAGCATATACTTCTTCATTGATGTAACAATTGAGAAATGCACTCTTAACATCTATTTGATAGAGCTTGATGTTCTGGGCACAAGCATAAGCTAGCAAGATTTTAATTGCTTCCAATCTAGCAACCGGGGCATATGTTTCTCCAAAGTCAATACCTTCAACTTGTGTATATCATTGTGCTACCAATCTTGCTTTATTCCTTACTACTATCCCATCTTGATCTTGCTTGTTTCTAAAGACCCATTTGGTTCCAATCACATCGTGTCCCTTTGGTATCTCTACTAATTCTCATACTTGATTTCTTGTGAAGTTATTCAATTCTTCATCCATAGTATTCACCCAATCAATATCCTTCAATACTTCATATATCTCCTTTGGTTCAATGGATGACACAAATGAGAAATGCTCACAAAATAAAGCTAATCTTGATCTTGTTTGTACACCTCTAGAAATATCACCAATGATAGTGTACAATGGATGATCTTTTGCAACATTAGTTGGTTGGAGGATTGGAACTTGATTGATCATTAGGTTGAGATGATGTACTAGCCACTTGATCTTGTTCATTTTCATAAGAGCCACTTGTACTAGCTTGATTTGTATCATTTTGCGCATTTGAGTTAGAGAGTACTTGCACTTGATCATCTTCATCATCATTTACTTGCCTAGGCCTCAATTCACCAATATCCATATTCTTCATGGTATTTGAAAGTTGAATGCCTCTAACATCTTCTAAGTTCTCATTCTCTTCTTGTGAACCCTTGGTTTCATCAAATTCAATATTATGAACTTCCTCAAGAGTACCACTATCCAAATTCCAAACTCTATATGCTTTGCTAGTGGTTGAGTATCCAAGTAGGAATCCTTCATCACATTTCTTATCAAACTTGCCCAATCTAGTGCCTTTCTTTAAGATATAGCATTTGCAACCAAAGACCCAAAAATATGCAATGTTGGGCTTTCTACCATTCAAGAGCTCATATGGTGTCTTCTCTTTCAATGGGTGACAATAGAGACGGTTGCTACAATAGCAAGTCGTGTTGATAGCTTTGGCCCAAAAAGATTGACTCACATTGTACTCACTAAGCATAGACCTTACCATATCAATGAGTGTTCTATTCTTCCTCTCAACAAGGCCATTTGATTATGGAGTGTACTTGGCCGAGAATTGATGTCTAATTCCAAATTCATCACACAACTCATCAATTCTAGTGTTCTTGAACTCACTACCATTGTCACTTCTAACTCTCTTGATGGTTGTTTCAAACTCATTGTGAATGCCCTTGATAAATGATTTGAATGTTGTAAACACATCACTCTTGTCCACTAGAAATAATACCTAAGTGTATCTAGTGTAATCGTCCACTATCACAAAGCCATATTTGTTACCACCAATGCTAGTGTATTGAGTTGGCCCAAATAAATCCATTTGCAATAACTCAAATGATTTACTAGTACTCATCATGCTTTTCTTGGGATGGATGTTTCCAACTTGTTTGCCGGCTTGACAAGAGCTACAAAGTTTGTCCTTCTCAAACACAACATATTTCAAGCCTCTAACCAAGTTATGCTTAACCAATCTATTCAATTATTTCATTCCAACATGACTAAGCCTTATATGCCATAACCAACCCATGCTAGACTTAGTGAACAAACATGTAGATAATTTAGCTTCACTAGCATTGAAATCAACCAAGTATAGATTCTCATATCTAAAGTCTTTAAAGATCAAGTTAGAGCCATCTACACTTATGATCTCTACAACATCTACCTCAAATATGCATTTGAATCCAAGATCACACAATTGAGCCATGGATAGCAAATTGAAGTTCAAGCTCTCTACTAGCAACACATTGCAAATGCTCATGTCATTGGATATTGCAATCTTACCAAGCCTCTTGACCTTGCCTTTGCCATTGTCACCAAATGTGATACTATCATAACCATCATTGTCATTGGTGTTGACTGAGTTGAACATTCTTACATCACCGGTCATGTGTTGAGTGCACCCACTATCAAGAACCCAATGCCTTCCTCCGGCTTTGTAATTGACCTACAAAAGAAGATCAGTTCTTTTTAGGTACCCAAACTTGCTTAGGTCCTTGAAGGTTAGAGACCAAGTATTTTGGCACCCAAATGGCTTTCTTCTTTGAGCCCATCCATGGTTTACCAATGAACTTAGACTTTACACTATTTGCACCCTTGGTAAGCATATAGAAAGAATCAAGCTTAATGAAGGATACATTAGCTTATGACTTCTTGTTCATGCACTTTTGCTCTACATGACTAACTTGCTTGCAACTAGTGCAAAACCAACCATTGTTCTTCACAAAACTATTCTTGTGAGGAGCAAAGGCCGCCTTGCCTTTCTTAAGGATATAGTCCAATCCCTCTTTGTAGAGAGAAGCTCTTTGGCTACCTAAGCACATAAGCAAGCAGCCCTCACCACCATAGGCCTTAGCCAAGGTGTGAGTGAGCTTATTGTCCTCTTTCTTGAGGTTCTCATTCTCAACCATTAGTGAGGCATCACAAGTGAAACCATCACTACTAGATGAGGTGGAAGTAGAAGTACTATAAGAAGGATTAGTGGGAGCAACAATGATAGGCATAGATACTGATTCATCAATTATATCACAAGTTAAGCCACTGCAAGTATCAACATGCTTCTTTTTACTTTGCTCATCAAGCAAAGAGGAATGAGCCTTTTCAAGCTTTTTGTGAGCCTTGCCAAGCTTCTCATGGGCTTTCTCTAGCCTCTCATGAGATGCATTGAGCTCATCAAAGGCTTGCTTAAGGGCTTTTAGTTCCTTACGCAAGTTTTTGCATTCCCTTCTCTTAATATCAAAGTGTTCTTTAGCATCTTCTAGCATGTCAAATAGTTCATCCTTAGTAGGTTCATCATCATCACTATCACTATCATTTTCATGTTCTTCATCACTTCCATCATCACAAATTTGTACCTTAGTGGCCTTAGCCATGAAGCATGATGGAGTGTCGAAGAGAGAAGGCTTCTCATTGATAGCAATGCTTGCAAGTGCCTTGTTCTTGGTGGTCTTGTCATCATCACTATCATCATCATCACTTGAGGAAGCATCACAATCCCAAGTAACCACATATGAACCACCCTTCTTCTTGAAGGTCATCTTGTCCTTCTTCTCTTTCTTTTCCTTCTTGTCCTTCTTCTTGTTCTTCTTGTCATCATCTTTGTCACTATTGTATGGACATTGAGCAACAAGATGATCTTTGCTTCCACAATTGAAACACCTTCTTGACTCTTCCTTATTCTTGGATGAAGACTTCTTTTTTCTAGCACGGTAGCCCTTCTTCATCATGAACTTGCCAAATCTCTTGACAAAGAGAGCCATCTTCTCATCATCATCCCATGAACCATCATCTTCACTTGATGTATCTTGCTTTGCCTTGCCCTTGGATGATGTGGCCTTGAATGCCACACTCTTCTTCTCATCTTTCTTCTCCTTCTTTTCTTCCTTCTCATCATCATCTCTATATGTATCATCGGTCATTATATCTCCCAACACTTGGTTTGGTGTCATGGTGTCTAAACCACTCCTTACAAGAATAGTGACCAATGTGCCAAATCTTGAAGGTAAGCATCTCAAGAACTTGTGGGAGAAGTCCTTGTCCTTCACCTCTCCTCTAAGTGCTTTGAGATCATTGACAAGCACTTCAAGCCTATGAAACATCTCCGACACACTCTCATCCTCCTTCATCTTGAAGCTTACAAACTTCTCTTTGAGAATGTATGCCTTTGCACCCTTCACGGCTTGAGTGCCCTCAAATGATTCCTCCAATTTCTTCCATGCCTCATGAGCTCTCTCAATGTTCTTGATTTGCTCAAAAGTTCTCTCATCCAAAGCATCATAGATGGCACTAAGTGCAATGTCATTATTTTGGAGTAGCATTTCTTCGACGGCGGTGGGAGCCTCTTCATCTTCAATCTCAATCTTTGTATCTACCACCTTCCAAACTTTCCTATTGATTGACTTGATATAAGTTGTCATCTTAGCTTTTCAATAGGGATAATTTGAGCCATCAAATTGGGGCGGCTTCTTGATGTTGTTGATTTGAGCCATTTTTTACACCGAAGGTTGTCAAGCCTCAAATCACGGCGACCTCGGCTCTGATACCACTTGAAAGGTCCTAATGACTAGAGGGGGGGTGAATAGCCTATTAAAAATTTCTACAACAACACTTAATAAACTGGTTAGACAATTATAAAGCGAAGCAAGTATTGCGCTAGCTTGCTAAAAACGCAAGCCACCTACCACAATTCTAGTTTCTAACCACGCAATAGCTATGTCACTATACTAAGTTAGTGTGCTCTCAAAGACTAACTAAAGAGCCACACTAACCAAACTAACAAGCTCTCACAACTAGCTACACTAAAGAGCTTGATAACAAGTTTGCGGTAATGTAAAGAGAGTGAGCAAGATGGTTATACCACCGAGTCGAGGAGTAAACCAATCAATTATAAGAATGAATACCAATGAAGACCAATCACCTCGGAATCAAATGATGACACAATGATTTTTTTACCGAGGTTCACTTGCTTACCGGCAAGCTAGTCCTCGTTGTGGTGATTCACTCACTTGGAGGTTCACGTGCTAATTGGCATCACACTCCAAACCATCAATAGGGTGCCGCACAATCAACACAAGATGAGGATCACACAAGCCACGAGCAATTCACTAGAGTGCCTTTTGGCTCTTTATCGGGAAAAGGTCAAGAACCCCTCACAATCACCATGATCGGAGCCGGAGACAATCACCAACCTCCGCTCAACGATCCTCGCTGCTCAAAGCCATCTAGGTGGTGGCAACCACCAAGAGTAACAAGTGAATCCCATAGTGAAACATGAACACCAAGTGCCTCTAGATGCAAACACTCAAGCAATGCACTTGGATTCTCTCCCAATCTCACAAAGATGATGAATCAATGATGGAGATGAGTGGAAGGGCTTTGGCTAAGCTCACAAGGTTGCTATGTCAATGCAAAATAGCCAAGAGTCTGAGCTTAAGCCGGCCATAGGGCTTAAATAGAGAGCCCCCATGAATAGAGCCGTTGGGCTCCTCACTGCACTGAACACAGGGCAACCGGACGTGCCGCTTAGATTGACCGGACGCTGGACCTTAGTGTCCGGTCGCGCGATGCACGCCATGTGGCCCCTGCTTCAAACATTGATCGTCCTATCTCAACGGTCATCAGTACATTTAAGTTGTGACCGGACACGCTGCTTCGAAGTGATCGGACGTAGGACCTCAGCGTCTAGTCGTTTCCAGTAAGCATCCAGAGATGATTTTTTACGATCGGACGCATCCGGTCACCCTTGACCGGACTCACCTAGCGTCCGGTCAGTCACCCTCTTCACTGTGTGTTGCCACGTTAGCAGGACCGGACGCACCCCATCAGCGTCCGGTCACTCAGTGACCCAACATCCAATCAAAGACCGACATCAGCGTCTTCGCTGCTTCCATTGACCGGACGCAGAACCCCAGCTTCCGGTCACTGCGTGACCAGTGTGACTAACCCCTTTTCAACTTTATCTTCTTCACCCTTGCTCAAATGTGCCAACCACTAAGTATACACCTTGTGCACATGTGTTAGCATATTTTCCCAAACATTTTTAAGGGTGTTAGCACTCCACTAGATCCTAAATGCATATGCAATGAGTTAGAGCATCTAGTGGTACTTTGATAACCGCATTTCGATACGAGTTTCACTCCTCTTAATAGTACGACTATCGATCCTAAATGTGATCACACTCACTAAGTGTCTCGATCACCAAAACAAAATAGCTCCTACCATTTATACCTTTGCCTTGAGCCTTTTGTTTTTCTCTTTCTTCTTTTCAAGTCCAAGCGTTTGATCATCACCATGGCATCACCATCATGTCATGATCTTCATTTGCTTCACCACTTGGAATGTGCTACCTATCTCATGATCACTTGATAAATTAGGTTAGCACTTAGGGTTTCATCAATTAACCAAAACCAAACTAGAGCTTTCAAGGGGTCGGGACACCACTGTGGGCAGAAATGGTAAATTGTGATGGTTAGTGTTAGGGCAACAGTGGTGGCTGCAAACGGTAATGGGCACAGTCTCGGTTGCCGCCGTTGCAACACCGGACGAGACCAAGGAGGCAGGTGGCCCTAGTACCGCCATGGTCTCGCCAGAACATACGCCCCCATCAACAATGCTCGTTCCTGGTGCTACACACGATGATGGCGTTGGTGGCGATGCATGCAACATTATATAGGTGGCGACCGGGTGGGCATGAGGATTGACGTGTGAGCTGCAAAAAAGTAAAGAGATGTACAGCGGAGAGGACGAATAAGTGAAAAAAGATGATACATGGGCATTTAGATCATTTCCTATGGCATGTACATGCTGCAGATCTGGCGTGTATGTCGCGTGCATGTCAGCGAAATGTGGCAAGAAGTTAGTGTTTCTTCTTTCTCAATGGCAAATACGTAGTTTTCTATATAAAAATGACAAACGGAGAGGTGCCATGCTGAAGGATCTATCAAACTTGTTTGCCGTCGTGCTTCCAATATATCGATGAAGGAAACACTTGGTTAAGTTTATGCTTGATAGTTATTGTGCAGTTTTGTGTTATGACTTTAATATCAAATGTTTATGGAGTTTCTATTGTGATATTTTTTCATTGAATAGAAGTTTAAAATTTTTAATTCCCGTGTGAGAAATCGTGTGTTCGCCACTGCTAGCCATCAGGGCACACGCCTATACGAGTATGCTACATGATTCCCCACGCGTTGCTGCGGGATTTTAAATAAACTCTAGATGATCAGAGTAGATATTGTTCTAGTACACATATTGTTGCATGAATTAGAATGCCATGGAACGAAAGAAAAAAATGCATTGAGATGGAGTTTTGAAATCGTATGCAAATTAGTTACAGGATATGAACGGAAAACAACCAAAGAATAACATGGAGCACTGCCGTAAAACAACGAACTAAATGGATAATATAAGTCAAATGGTATGAAAACATTAATTCAGAGGCATGTACTTAATTATAGCAAAACTAGTTGTAATGATAATGAAGGAGGAAAACTCCTCCGGAGTGCAATAATTCATTATCAACAGTGACAGCATCACACCCAGCACCATCAATTAAATTATTGAGAAGTGGCAATCACATTTCCTTCTCTCCGTCCGAGCGCTGGAAAACATGAAACCAATGAGGTGACTGTTGATGGCGAGATTTGCCGCGTCCATCAGCTACCGGATTTATGGATTCTGGGCTTTCGGGTTTGGGGAGGTGCACAATGCTTGTTTTGGCTTAGAAATTGTGGATTTCTCAACTTGAGGGGAAGCAAACTGATGCTCGCCAACACATACGCCCCCGTCAACAATGCTCGTTCCTAGTGCTACACACGATGATGGCGTTGGTGGCGATGCATGCAACATTATATAGGTGGCGACCGGGTGGGCATGAGGATTGACGTGTGAGCTGCAAAAAAGTAAAGAGATGTACAGCGGAGAGGACGAATAAGTGAAAAAAGATGATACATGGGCATTTAGATCATTTCCTATGGCATGTACATGCTGCAGATCTGGCGTGTATGTCGCGTGCATGTCAGCGAAATGTGGCAAGAAGTTAGTGTTTCTTCTTTCTCAATGGCAAATACGTAGTTTTCTATATAAAAATGACAAACGGAGAGGTGCCATGCTGAAGGATCTATCAAACTTGTTTGCCGTCGTGCTTCCAATATATCGATGAAGGAAACACTTGGTTAAGTTTATGCTTGATAGTTATTGTGCAGTTTTGTGTTATGACTTTAATATCAAATGTTTATGGAGTTTCTATTGTGATATTTTTTTCATTGAATAGAAGTTTAAAATTTTTAATTCCCGTGTGAGAAATCGTGTGTTCGCCACTGCTAGCCATCAGGGCACACGCCTATACGAGTATGCTACGTGATTCCCCACGCGTTGCTGTAGGATTTTAAATAAACTCTAGATGATCGGAGTAGATATTGTTCTAGTACACATATTGTTGCATGAATTAGAATGCCATGGAACGAAAGAAAAAAAAATGCATTGAGATGGAGTTTTGAAATCGTATGCAAATTAGTTACAGGATATGAACGGAAAGCAACCAAAGAATAACATGGAGCACTGCCGTAAAACAACGAACTAAATGGATAATATAAGTCAAATGGTATGAAAACATTAATTCAGAGGCATGTACTTAATTATAGCAAAACTAGTTGTAATGATAATGAAGGAGGAAAACTCCTCCGGAGTGCAATAATTCATTATCAACAGTGACAGCATCACACCCAGCACCATCAATTAAATTATTGAGAAGTGGCAATCACATTTCCTTCCCTCCGTCCGAGCGCTGGAAAACATGAAACCAATGAGGTGACTGTTGATGGCGAGATTTGCCGCGTCCATCAGCTACCGGATTTATGGATTCTGGGCTTTCGGGTTTGGGGAGGTGCACCATGTTTGTTTTGGCTTAGAAATTGTGGATTTCTCAACTTGAGGGGAAGCAAACTGTTAGGAGGAGCCTTAGAACACCAAAAATCTGTAAGCTAAAACAAGCACAAGCAGGGCCTCAGAAGAGCAGATTTGAACGGAGAAGGTACTGCACGATATGCAGCTCAGCAACTGAAGTGTAGTCTGTACGGTGCGAGACTCCAAAGAGCACCACCGTCCGTCACGCGCGAGTCCTAACGATGCGATACTCTACTGATCTACACCACCAAAGTCCAAGAGATATACGCCAATCATCACATGCGTTGCAGACTTTACAGGAGTGAAAAAGTTTTGCGACTTGGCGAGGTAGGAATAGGAGTACGTCAACACCAAACTGAAGCCCCACTTAAAAACAAGTTGTTGGTTGGTGTATGTTAGGCTGCCTGCCCCTGCCCAGCAAATAAATTACTAAAAGTCAGCGTGCTGATTAAAATATTGGTAGCACAGGCACCAACAAACTCCTAGCGCTGATCGCTCATCATCCTGACAGGCTGACGGCGATTCAGGCCTTACCGCGCGTCCTCAGTGAGGGCCCGAGCGCTGGCTCGCGCGGCCATGGCGGCAGCCCAGTGATCATCTTATAGGATAACACTGTGCGTAAGCGTAGGTACGTTACGTCCTTGCACAGTGTTTCGATCGAGAGGGGTGGGGGTGGGGTCGATCTACTTATATGCGGCCTATATACGGTCTGTTCGCTGGTTGGTTTGTGGGCTGATTTGAGTTGGTTGGTGCTGGTTTTTTTAAAAGAAAAATACGGTTAATTGACTGATTTGAGCTGGCTAAAACCAACGAGCGTAAACAAAATGGAAGTACTGATCGATACACTCGGCCCACATTTTATATATCCCGGCCCTTTTCCAAAGAAAATGCTATATGCATGGACAGGATTAATTGCGCGCCCCATGTGTCTTGTGTCTTCTTCTCTGGATTTCTCATATCAAAAAATTAAATCGTGCCGGTCGCTATACGGTTATGCAAAATAATAATAAGGCATTTGCACAAATTTTCACAAAAGACACCCCTGCCCTGCCGACATAAGATGTGGCCGTGCACGTCAACACCATTTTCACAAAATGACGTACGAGACGAGATGGCCGGCCCCGGCCTGGACGTACAAATGCATGATTCGTACGACGGATCGTGACACGGTAGCTGTACACAAACACAATAGGTCTGTTAGTTGGTTGATTTTTAGGCTGGTTTGGGCTGGCTGGTGCTGGTTTGTTGTGAGAGGAAAACACTGTTGGCTTGCTGGTTTGGACTGGCTGAAACCAACAAGCGAACAGACCTATTGTGTTTGTACGATTTTAATTGGATCTGTCCAGTGACGTTAAGTTGTTTTCGTCGCTCCTGTCACCTGAATTTTTTCTACGTACTTACAATATCTTCTAGCTATAGTTACGTTGTCTTATTATTAGATTTACGATGATTTCTTCAATGTAATTTATTGAATATGGTGGTGTAATTTGAAAATAATACAAATATATGCCAAATTTTTCAGAAATACTTTCAAATTATTTTTATGAATTGCAGATACCAGAGAAATATATTTCAAATTATTCACAAATTTTTCATAAATTTCAAAACAAATTTTCCCAAATTGTGGTGGGACCCACCTCCTCAACCTTATCCTTTCCCTTCATCGCCTGCGCACTTCCCTTCCCTTCCCTTCCCTTCCATTCCGTCGAATGCGCACACAAACAAAGTCCGAAGAAAAAAGAAGCAACGGTGATCTGGCCTAGGGGCGACCCTCCTCGTCGGCCTCCTCGTAGCCGGCCATCGGCCCTCATCATAGCCGGCCGTCGGCCCTCCTCGTCGCCGGCCACCGGCCCCGTGCCACGCCCACCGGGCCGAGTGCCCGCCATGGCCGGGGCCGCGAGCTCTGAGGCTGGCCACACCTGCTACCTCGCCGGCCCTCGCCGACTGCGCGTGCCTTGCCTGTTCGTCGGCCGCACCCCTGCTAACCGTCCACATAAGATCACATGGCCCAAAAATTAGTTGATTGAAGAGACCAAATCAACCGGTTGAGGTTTAACAATTCTGTTTTAATTTCTACTACTGCAACAGGCAAAGGCCACGCACGGCACGAGCATTAATAAAATGCCACCGGATGAAGTAGTACACGTAGTATGCTGATATGCACGTCACATGCATCATCATTATTATTGCTCTACTTCTACTGGATATCATGTCCATCGGACCCTATGCACTATGTCAAATTTATACATCACTGTTGACATCATCACTGTTGGATTTATGAGAATCGACAGTGACGTACCTTCACTGTCGGTTATGAGCTAGAAAATTAAAAAATGATTGGGGCTGGGCTAAAACCGACAATGAGGACCACATCACTGCCGGTTTATGACTTGAACCGACAGTGTTTTGATGGCCACTCATCACTGTCGGTTTAATCTAAGAGCCGAAAGTGATTGAACTCTATCACTATCGGTTCTAGCCTGAACCGACGGTGATAAGCCTACAACACAAAAAGGTTGTAGTCGTCCTCTTCTTCCTCCTCTCTTTCATCCCGAGAACAGAGGCGCGCGTTTGGACCCTTCCGTCCATTATTGTGCCTGCTCTTCACCATGAAGCTAGTGCTTGGATTTTAAAAAAATGGCTTGTGTCGACACAGAATTTTCGTTCCGTATCGAAGACACACGCAGCAAGCCAGAAGGGTCTGCTCGATGGAGCTGTAGATCCGCCTAGCTTCAGCGCAGGGATGGTCGATCCTGCGCACTCTTTCCGAGACGTGCTAGTCAATTTGACCCTGTAATTGACAAGAAGAGAAAGCTTACTAGTAATTAAGGGCAAAACTTATCGGTGTTGCCAGACAGTCCTGAATGTGCGGCTCTGAGAGCCGATATGAAAGGAGATCGACTAAATAGTCGATTCCAGCATATTCATGAGAATAAATCGGTTAAAGCTCGTTAGGTTGTATAAGAAGAATCGGTTATCATTCAAGATGAATGTCGTTATTTGAGCAGATATTAATCAATGGCAGTAAGATGTCAACAATGATTGATTTATGCTGAGACAATGATTACAAGCAACCAAACCCCTTTTATGTAAAGAAATAATTCAACACCATTTAACCGTTTAATAAAGATAAATCTACTGAACATGTTAGATCTCATCTATCGCTATGACCAGTGGGGCATGAGGCAAAATCATGCAGACCGTAGAAATAACAAGGGAAAATTGGTTGTGGGACACTGGAGAAACATGTAATTAGCCAGTGAACACCGCCAACGTCAAAATTTGCTGGCAGACATTACAAATTCGTGGTTCTTTGCCGGAAGACACCGCACCGATTATTTTATTCATTTTCAGTTTAGAGGAGAGAGAAGGTGGGGGAAATGTCCAAACTGCCCTTGTCTTCTTCAACCTCTTGTTGTTGGTCGATTTGGTCATTCACTGGCCGGTCGGCGAGATCTAGACGTCGTCCTTCTCCGACAAGCAGCAGGGGGCTGGTTGCCGGTGGTGATCTGGGCAGTGCCCACTGCCAGCAGGGGCGGCCAAGTGGGCTATGGCCAGAGCGGGTGCGACAGCTTGGCTCCGAGCTAGAAAGCACGACTGTGGCGGCGGCAAACCTCCCATGGAAGCGCGTGGCAATGACCTTCCCAGCAGGCGCCACTCGCCCCCGGCGAGGTCACGACTCCATCCCAGCAAGGCCACACGCTCGTCCTAGCAAGGCCGTGAGCCGCCGATGAGGCCGCGCCACTCATCCCCGGCGAGGCTGCGTGCCCATCCTAGCAAGGTCGCGAGCCCCCGACGAGGCCGCACCCGCCCCTGGTCATGGCCGTCGTCCGCCATGGACGCGCCCCCGACAAGGTCACGCCCGCCCCCATCGAGGCCACACTCGCCCCCGACCAGGCCACGCTCACCCCATGCTCGGGATGTGGGCAGGCTTGGGATCCAGAGGACAGCGGGACGCGGCCTCCCCCACCACCTCGGTGGCTCACGGGGCACGCGTCAACGTGGGAGCGTGGCCTCCATCACCATGGTGGCGGCACGGCCTCCCCCACCACTATGGTGGTGTAGGAGCACAGAAGCTGGGTCTCTCATAGGCCGCCACATCCCTGAGCTCGCATAGCGTGGCGAGGAGCTGCGACTGCGGCGTCGATGACCTAGTGGTGGCTTTGGCGGCGGCGTGGACCCGCGAGACCAGCGCGGTGACGGCGGCGCGGTCAGCACTTGGGTGTGTGGATGCGGTTGACGCCATCGACGGCGTTGAGTGCGCATCGGGACTGGATGAGGGGGCACAGCGGGAGGCTCACTCGAGCAAACTTGCTCGCAACGCCGCATAGGAAAAAAAGAAAGATAGAGAGGAAGAAGAAAGAGACAAGGGTAAGAATGACATTTCCCTAGCTTCCTCTCTCCTCAGTAGGTGGAAATGAATAAAATATGAGGTGCGGTGTCCAGCAGCGTAATTATTAGTAATGAGAGTGTCTTCCAGCAAATGCCTCAATTTTGGGTGTCCGCCAGCCAACGACCTCCACTTTTAGTGTCCGGTAGACAATTGCCCTAGACTCGACGACCCTAACTTATTACTAATATCAGTGGGGCATGAGGCAGAATCATGCAGGCCATAATACAATAATAAGATCATGGGGCTAACACATCTTTCAACCTATCTCTACTTCAACGGTCTCATGATGAGAACTGTTCGTGAAAGCACTCGATATCGGCTAAAACAGCCAATTCAAGCATAGCGCACAGTTAAAGTCATGCCTTATCAGAAATAGATCTACCGAATAATGATCCCCACTCTACGGTGCTAACAGTGGGGTGTGAGGCAGAATCACACAGGCCGTGATAACGGGCCATGGAACAGTTTTCGCTAGCCAATAAATCTACTCAAGACGCAACATGCTCTAACCGCACGCTATGCACGATCAAGATTGATGTAAAACAGCTGATAAAACATAACTCATCGTTTAATGCACAGATTAGATCAGTTTTAGATTAACAAACGACGGGCTAAACAAGATATAAGGCCGATCTGGGTTAATCCCAATCGGACAGAGTGATATTGCTGTAATTTAGATAAATAATGAAAGCAATAAGCAATATCAGTAACTTAATGAATCTACCAAAGACTATCATTCTAAGGTAGAGCCGATAACTTGACCTTGATCTAGTTCATGCAGTGGGGGTCGACCAGATCGATGCAGCCATACTTGAACTGAGCAAGAATCGATAACTAACTTATACCAGAGTCGTAGTGGAGGTCGACCAGATCGATGGAGCCATACGAACAGAGGTATAAGCCATGACGGTGCTTACAACAAGCAGTGGAGGTCGACTAGATCGATGCAGTCGTACTTGCTGAAGAACTTGCCGAGATCTACTCTACTCCTACTCCTAAGGGGTGGCCGAAGCCGAAAAAGTAAATGACTTGTATATTGGATTGATTGTTGTTCTTTTACAATAGCCGGGGTTTGATATTTATACCCGGGCCATGTGCATGACTCCTGTCTAAGCACAACTCATTACAATTTTTGAACCTAGAGAAAACATTCCTAATTTAAGATAACTTAGACTCTAATCTTTCCCTTTTTGTAGAGTCCAACATGTCTCGTCCTGGCACCGATCATAACCTTTGTTATTATCCGTTGGCGCTATCTGAAGAAAGCCGATTCCAGTTTCACGTTCGAATCAGCTGGTTCCGATCATGCAATTGATTCCTTGATGACATGATCTTGGGAGCTTTCGAGTCCCGGTGACCCTTTTTCCAAATTTTGGTGTAGACACATGCCCCCTAATTTTGGGATAAAAGAAATTTTATTCCAAAATTATCACGTTTGTGTCCCAGATAGGTCCATAGCCACGGGTAAATAATCTTAATCTGGGGTCTATTGTTTGTCGCCGTCTATGCCAGTTCATGAGCCCATGCTTCAAAACTTTTATGAGAGCATCATTGCTTCACGGGCACTTGGATTCGTCCTTCCAGGCTGACTATAAAATGTCTATCCAACCTTGGCGAGAGTGACTCAACAATTTAGCCATGTTTCTCTTCTATCTGCCTCTTCGAGTGCTCCCGACTCCACTGGACCCTCCATGGTCTATCTCATGAAGATCTCAAGTGGTTAGAAGAATTCTTGTGCATAGGGTGATTGTGTCACTTATTCTAGCGCCTCATTGAGCAAGAAGACCAGCCATTGCGGTTAGAAGAATTCTTGTGATATCACCTGAGTCTTCTCTCCATGCTCACAAAGTTGTTCTAGTGTTTTGTGAGGGCTAGAATGTGTGGACACCTTCCCCTTGTTGCTCCTCCAAACACCCACAAGGAAAGCCTCAGGCTTCTTTCCCATAGTTCATCAATTTACTGAGAAATTTGCTGAGCATATGTTAGGCGGGCGACCTTTCCTCTTCTCTGGTATAATTTTATCGATGGGTCGATGTGACTCGGTTCAAAATGAGTTTCAGCCTTGTGGAGATCCGAACTCCCTTCAATCCAAAGAAGTCTTGGTGGGTTAATCTCTGGTCAATGTATCCTTTCCATGATATTTTGTAATCTAGAGAAGCAATAAATTCGAGTCCGTTATCTCTTCGTTATCCGTCCCCTGAATTTTTGGAGTGTTGATCCATTTCTGTTTCTGATTTTAATTTCACACCTTCATTGAAATCTATCTTCTCGCTTTCTTGGGCTATATATATGGGCTATGGTTGTGGATCAAAAAACAACCCGCGTCGTCTCAATCCTTTTCTGTCTTTAGTATATTTCCTACCTTTTTGTAGGTTCGAGGTCATGGAGAACAAGAGGTCTACTGAAGAAGCCCTCAATGGATCTACATCATCACGCCAATGCCTTCATCACCAAGAGGATGTATCTTGGGGTACTCTCATCGCTTCGGATCAGAGGGCTGGCTCCACCCAGCCTTCGGGGTCATCTTTGGCACCAATTCGCCGCTAGCTTCCTCGTTACTTGAGGCAATAGATCGATAATGACAATCTACTGGCCTCCATCGATCCAACCGACCATCATCTAGCCAATTGCCTCTCCCTAGCGGAATTGGCTTTGGCCATGATTGAAGACCGACCCCCCCCCCCCCCCGAGGTTGGCCTGGTGAGAGAAAGGTTGGCTAGGGCTAAAGCTAGAATCATGGGTGAGATGTCTACCATTATCTCTCTGTTTTTCTTAATTTTGCCCTCAAGATTTCTGATCACTCTTTCCTTGAATATTTTAGATCTAACTGCTCAGTTGGAGAATCTTCGATCAGCGGTGGATCATGCGATGGGATTTGTCAATGCTAGGGGCATCGTTCCGGTGGTTCGCTTGCATGACATCCCAAATCGTGTTAGGGAGGTCACCCTTCATGGCGTTCGTCATGGCGCTGCCATGGCATTGGTGTTGCACAAGCCCATTTGGGCCTTAATCTTTGGCTTCTTCCCTATGGTTTTTCGGACGCAGCGTACCCTAGGGAGCATGAGTGCTTGGTTGAGGATTTTATGAGTGCCGCCAACTCTGTAGCTTTCAACACTCTGGCTAATGATATAGTAGGCAAAGTCTCTTCTGGCCCGTACCTTGTAACAGGTGACGTTTAGCAAACAACCTCCTCTCCTTGAGTGATTTCTCTTTGTTTCGTGCTTCATACCCATCACCCTGTTCGTGTTTGCTTTGCTTCCATAGGCGATACACATTGTATCAGCTTTTACTCCTTTGGGTTCATTTTTTGCACTAGAGACGGTACCTTTCCGATATCGGCTATTAAGGCTATCGACCGAACAGATCGCTTATTAAGTATTGATCCAAACGCTAGGATAATATTTCTTTAAATATTTCCCGTTGATTGCTCAGCCAAATTCTTCCTCTCCTTTTAGTGTTTCCAAAATATAAGCATTACTAGGCGCACACCGTTTGATCCGATAAGGTCCTTCCCAGTTAGGTGACCATTTGCCGAATTTACTGTCCTTTGATCCGATCGGCAATTTCACTTTCTAGACCAAGTCTCCTTCAAAGAATCACTTAATCTTGACCTTTTTATTGTAATATTTCGCAATCCTCAGTTTATTGGCTTCGATATTTTCAAGAGCACGTAGCCGAAGGCAACTCAAGTCTTCCAAATTGTCTATCATAAGATTCTTGTAGACTTCAGCTAACAAATCATTCTGCAGCGTAATAAGCCCCGAACTAGTCCGAACTCCCCAAAAAAGAACCACATTATGGCCATACACAAGTTCATAGGGTGACGTTTTAATTGATCCAAGGCAGGCCATCCTATATGCCCACAACGCCTCATTTAGCGTTGAATGCCACTTCCTTGGTTGTTCCTCGATCTTTTTCTTGATTAGCTTAATCATAATCTGGTTGGACACCTCTGCCTGGCCATTAGCCTAGGCATAGTAAGGGGAGGAATTCAATAGCTTGATTCCCATACTGACAGCAAAATCCCCAAACTCTTCTGATGTGAACATTGTCCCTTGATCGGTAGTTATGGTTTGAGAAATCCCAAAATGATACACAATGTGTTCCCTGACAAAATCAATCATGTTCTTTGAGGTTACTGTCTTCAAAGAAATTGCTTCAACCCATTTAGTGAAGTAATCTGTTGTTACCAATACGAACTTATGTCCTCTGCTTGAAGGCAGAAAAATCTAGCCAATTAAATCAATTCCCCAACCTTGAAATGGCCATGGTTCGATTATTGGATTCATGGCCGATGTAGGCGATCTCTGGACATTACCAAAACGTTGATAGTCCTGACACCTCTTGTAATATTCAAAGCAATCTTCCAGTATTGTTGGCCAGAAATATCTAGTTCTGCGAATAATCCATTTCATCTTATAAGCTGATTGATGAGCTCCACATATCCCTTCATGCACCTCACCCATCAACACCTTAGCCTCTTCTTGGTTCAAGCATTTGAGCAACACCCCATCGACTGTTTTATAATATAACTGATTATCTAACAAAACATACTTAGCCGATTTATACCTTAGCTTTCTGGTAACTTTCTGAGACGGATTTCTAAGGTAATCGGTTTCAACTCTCCAATCATTACTTGAGGTTTCACTACTCAAGACTTCTTGAAACATTCAATATCCTGATGCACTTTGAGCTAGACGATTAGCCTCTTGGTTTTGTGCTCTTGGAATATGTTGGAAAGAGATACGAAGAAACTCCTTGAGCAACTTTTGGCACTCATCATAATATCCTTTCAAAGTCTCTTCTTTGCACTCATACAGGCCGATCAACTAATCAATAATTAACTGTGAATCTCCAAATACTTCAATTGCTTCGGCCTTTACTTCATGAAGAAGTTGAAGTCCCTTGAGAATAGCTTCATACTCCACTTGATTGTTAGTGATCATTGGTTCAGTCAGAAAAGCAAACTCAAAACTTGTCCCCCGAGGCGAAATAATAACAATACCAATGCCACCACCCTGCTTGCATGATGACCCATCAAAGAAGAGCGTCCAAGGCATCGGCTCTACATAACTAATGCTCGGCTTATGATGCTGGGTGATAAAATTGGCCATTACTTGTCCTTTGACTGCTTTAGCCGATTCGTACATCAACTCAAATTCCAATAATGCAAGAATCAACTTTCCCACTCTTCCATTCAGTATTAGCATTGATAACATGTGCTTAACCACATCAGCCTTGGAAACAACTATACACTCGGCCGATAATAAGTAGTGTTGTAATTTAGTGCAAGAGAAATATAAACACAAGCATAATTTTTTGGTGGGAGAATATCTCGTTTCTGGACCAGTAGACTTCTACTCAGATAGAAAACAACTCTCTCTTTTCCTTCAAATTCTTGCATCAGGGCCGATCTAATTGTCTTGTCATCAACCGATATGTACAACTTAAATGGCTTACATTGCTGAGGAGGGACCAGCATAGGTGGACACTTCATATATTCTTTTATCTCTTCAAACACCCTTTGTTGTATGTCACCCCACTTGAATTCTTGATCATTTTTCAACTTCAACAAGGGAAAAAACGACAGGATCCTTTCCGACAAATTTGAAATGAATCTTCTGATAAAATTAATCTTACCAAGCAGAGACTGCAATTCTATTTTGGTAGTCGGGGGAACTGCTTCATCAATTGCCTTCACGCTTTTCTGACCAACTTCGATTCCTCTATCATGGACCATGAATCCTAAAAATTGTCTGACTGATACTCCAAAAGCACACTTATTAGGATTCATCTTCAAACCATGCTTCCTTGTGCATTCCAAAGTCTCACGCAAGTTAGCCAGGTGTTCTTTGTACCATTTGGATTTTATCATCACATCATCGATGTAGATCTCAACAATCCTGCCGATCAACTTATGGAAAATGTAATTCATCGCCCTTTGATAAGTTGCACCGGTATTCTTCAGACCAAGGGTCATCACAACCCACTCAAATAGACCGATTGTGCTAGGGCACCTGAAAGCGGTCTTTGCTATGTCTTCCTTAGCCATGAAAATTTGGTTGTATCCTGCATTACTATCCATGAAGCTAATAACCTTGTGCTTGGCTGCTGCATGTACTAACATATCAGCTATAGGCATCGGATGACCGTCCATAGGTGTGGCTTTGTTCAGATCCTTGAAATCAATGCAAACCCTCAATTTTCCATTCTTCTTATATATAGGGACAACATTCGATATCCACTCTGCATATCAGCACGGTCGGATAAATTTTGCTTCTAGTAACCTTTTAGTCTCCTTTTTGATATCATCAAGCACGTTCGGGTTGAATCTCCTCGGAGCTTGTTTAAACGGTCGATATCTAGGTTTGATTGGCAATCGATGTTCAACAATTGACCAGTCTAAACCAGGCATCTCATAGTATTCCCAAGCAAAGTAGTCTTTAAATTACTTTAATAAATTAATTAATGCCCGCTTATACTCCGGATCAAACTAAGCACTTATGTACGTCGGCCTAGGTCTATCTCCAGGACCAATATCTACTTCTGCTAATTCATCGGCCGACGTGAAGCCATGTTCCTAGTTTGCCATCTGTACCATCTATTGGATTATCCATTAATACAAATTTTCAAAGCCGGCTGCTTGGATCGGCTGTTGGCTTTCACCATTGACTCCGAATTCTGATGGCAACAGAAAAGCCATTTGGATATTAGCCGATGGTTGCTTTCTATCGGCTATTGGCTTAGTACGCCATACTTGAGGTTTACCGGATGTCCAAGCTTGTTCCATCTCTTTATTCCTTGGGCGTTGCACCCTTCTCTTCTGGCTTCTTGTCAAACCTCCTAGGCACCATTGGCCTTCCTGCCAAGCATACTTTCTTTCATTGCCTTCTTCATAATCAGCCCAGTCTTGATCAACAACTCTTTTTCTAAGCCGATCATGAACACTTTTATTTTTTAAGCGCTGATCTATGTTATTATGATGGTATGCTTCTTGAGCATGGATAGACCAGCGGTTGGTTTGAGACTGTCTATACTCCCGATATTGATTGCTACATTTTGGACAGTCATGTTTGGTAGACAACTTTGAACTTTCATTTCAGCAATGTCTAAAGAAAGGACAATTCCAATGTAATTCAGCTTGTTTCCTTTTATACCTCTCTTCTTTTAGTTGATGCTGGTATGCTTCATCCTTTAACCAACACTGATAATCCTTTTCTTTCTACCACTGCCACTTATTCAATAGAAACTGAGATGTAATCCATGGCTTTATCGTCTCTACTTTTGACGTCTCTCCCTGCTCGTATTGGCTCTTTTGCTCGGCACAACGTCTTCTAATCTCTCTGTACTCGTCAGCCGATATTTGCATCTTGGGATCAACTGTTCCAGCTTCTTTTGATTTCGTTGATGTTAGGACCTTAGTTTTTCCTTTGAATAGCCCAGCATCAACCATGTTTTGATCTCCTAGGAAAGGATTATCATCAACTTTCATCTTCTGAGGCATATCAAATTTGAGCCTCCCCTGCTGAATAGCCCTATGTATATGCTGTCAGAAAATTCTGCATTCGTTGGTGGAATGAGAAGTAGCATTATGGAACTTGCAGAATTTCTTATTCTTTAATTGATCAGGGGGCAACATGACATGACCATCGGGCAACTTGATCTGCCCTTTCTCAAGTGAGAAATCAAAGAGCTTGTCTGATTTGGTGACATCAAAGTCATAGCACTCCTCAACTCCTCTTTCCCAAGGATTTGGCACCATTACTGTCTTCTTGCCCCAATTCCATTCCGCTTCAACAACCACTTCTTCTTCATCTTTATAGTCATCATCGACTGAGTATGGATCATAAGCTTCGGCTACTGTGGTACTCTTCTGGAATCAGGTATCTCTGCGCATACTCTAGAATTGGCTATTGAGCACTACTACTCATTGAGCCAATTGACCCAAGTTGTCAAATTCTTGTCCCAGCAGCTTTTCTTTCCACATCGGCAACATTCCTTGAACAACTAAAGCAGCTAGTTGATCATCGGCCAAGTTTAAGGAGAAGCACAAGTTCCTAGTTTCTTGAAACTCCTGAAGAAATTCAGTGCCTGATTCATTAGTCTTCTGTCTTATAGTTGTTAGATCAGTAATCTTCTTTTCTCTAGTCTTAGTATAAAAATATGTATGAAATTTCTTCTCCAGGTCAGCCCAATTGGCAATGGAATTGACTGGCCATGATGAAAACCAAGTGAAGGCTGGCCCTGATAAGGACAAAGAGAAGAAACGAACTCGATGGGCATCCTCAACTAATGCTTCGCCCAATTGTGTAAGATACCGACTGACATATTCTATCGTGCTTATACTGTCTTGGCCAGTAAACTTAGCAAACTCTAGGAGCCTGTAATTTGTGGGAAGAACGACCACATCATACCATTCTAGACATGGGCATTTGTATGAAAAGGTCAGCCCTTTTGGCTTTAGACCGAACTGATTCTTCATCATCTTGGTCATCCTCAGCAATAATTCATTAGCTTGCGGATTTAGATTTCTCTGCACTTGCTGACCCATTTGTGGATTGAAATCCCGTGTGCCTTGGTATCCTAGATTTGGCATCATGTGAAGGGTGTTATAATCTATGCCATAGTGATACCCTTATGAAATCTTGATCTGCTGGGTTCTTTGTTGGCTTGCTGCTTGAAGTCTCTGATTATAGACATAAGAATCTATATCCCTACGGATCCTTCGAATTGATGGTGCTATTTTTTGAGCCAACAATGGTATGTGGCCTGATGTGCCAAAATTGATCACCTAGTTCTGACTTTGCCCTGCCGGTAGTTGCACATGCTGTACTGATGGTCCAGGATTGTACTGTATCTGATTCGTAGTAGTTCCTTGAGCCTATTCAGATGTACCCTAAACTGTCTGGACATCACCACTACCAACTAGTGCTATTTCTTGATGGCTGGTACCAACTTGATTAATCACTTGGGTCGACGGATCTAGAATGTTGTAATAAGCCAGTTCGCCTTGACCAACTGGAAATTCATGAATCACCTCTCTCATGGCGTTATGGAATATGTCCATGAAAGCTTCGTTATGGCTTGATATGGCATCACAAATAGATTTATCTACAACTTCCTTAAAGAAATACCTGTCTTCATCTTCAGTTGTATCTATCTGCCGAAGTAATAGAACTCTTGGTAGTGATCCAATTGTCTTGTCATCAGCCGATATGTACAACTTAAATGGCTTACCTTGCTGAGGAGGGACCAGTATAGGTGGACACTTCATATATTATTTTATCTCTTCAAACGTCCTTTGTTGTACGTCATCCCACTTGAATTCTTGATCATTTTTCAACTTCAACAAGGGAGAAAACGGTAGGATCCTTTTCGACAAATTTAAAATGAACCTTCTAATAAAATTAATCTTACCAAGCAGAGACTGCAATTCTGTTTTGGTAGTCAAGGGAACTGCTTCATCAATTGCCTTCATGCTTTTCTGACCAACTTCGATTCCTCTCTCGTGGATCATGAATCCTAAAAATTATCTGGCTGATACTCCAAAAGCACAGTTATTAGGATTCATCTTCAAACCATGCTTCCTCATGCATTCTAGAGTCTCACGCAAGTCAACCAGGTGTTCTTTGTACCCTTTGGATTTTATCAACACGTTATCAATGTAGATCTCAACAATCCTGCCGATCAACTTATGGAAAATGTAATTCATCACCCTTTGATAAGTTGCACCGGCATTCTTCAGACCAAAGGTCATCACAACCCACTCGAATAGACCAATTGTGCCAGGGCACCTGAAAGCGGTCTTTGCTATGTCTTCCTCAGCTATGAAAATTTAGTTGTATCCTGTATTACCATCCATGAAGCTAATAACCTTGTGCCCGGCTGCTGCATCTACTAACATATCAGCTATCGGCATTGGATAACCGTCCATAGGTGTGGCTTTGTTCAGATCTCTGAAATCAATGCAAACCCTCAATTTTCCATTCTTCTTATATACAGGGACAACATTCGATATCCACTCTGCATATCGGCACGGTCGGATAAATTTTGCTTCCAGTAACCTTTTAGTCTCATTTTTTATATGATCAAGCATGTTTGGGTTGAATCTCCTCGGAGCTTGTTTAAATGGTCGATATCCAAGTTTGATTGGCAACCGATGTTCAACAATTGATCGGTCTAAACTAGGCATCTCATAGTATTCCCAAGCAAAGCAGGCTTTAAATTCCTTTAATAAATCAATTAATTCCTACTTATGCTCTGGATCCAACTTAGCACTTATGTACATCGGCCTAGGTCTATCTCAAGGACCAATATCTACTTCTTCTAATTCATCGGCCGACGTGAAGCCATGTTCCTAGTTTGCCATCTGTACCATCTATTGGATTATCCATTAATACAAATTTTCAAAGCCGACTGCTTAGATCGGCTGTTGACTTTCACCATTGACTCTGAATTCTAATGGCAACAGAAAAGTCATTTGGATATTAGCCGATGGTTGCTTTCTATTAGCTATTGCCTTGGTACGCCATACTTGATGTTTACCAGATGCCCGAGCCTGTTCCATCTCTTTATTCTTTGGGCGTTGCATCATTCTCTTATGGCTTCTTGTTAAACCTCTTGGGCACCATTGGCCTTCCTGCCAAGCATACTTTCTTTCGTTGACTTCTTCTTCATAATCAGTCCAGTCTTGATCAACAACTCTTTTCCCAAGCTGATCATGAACACTTTTATTTTTTAAGCGCCGATCTATGTTATTATGATGATATGCATCTTGAGCATGGATAGACTGGTGGTTGGTTTGAGACTGCCTATACTCCCGCTATTGATTGCTACATTTTGGACAGTCATGTTTGGTAGGCAACTCCAAACCTTTATTCTTGGCTAGTAAACTTAGCAAACTCTAGGAGCCTATAATTTATGGAAAGAGCGACCAAATCATACCATTCTGGATATGGACATTTGAATGAAAAGGTCAGCCCTTTTGGCTTCAGACCAAACTGATTCTTCATCATCTCGGTCACCCTCAGCAATAATTCATCATCTTGTGGATTTGGATTTCTCTGCACCTACTGATCCATTTGTGGATTGAAATCCTGTGTGCCTTGGTATCCTAGATTTGGCATCCTGTGAAGGGTGTTATAATCCGTACCATAATTATACCCTTGTGGAATCTCAATATGCTGGGTTCTTTGCAGGCTTGCTGCTTGAAGTCTCTGATTGTAGACATAAGGATCTACATTCCTATGGATCCTTTGAATTGATGGTGCTATTTTTTAAGCCGATGATGGTATGTGGCCTGATGTGCCAAAATTGATCACCTGGTTCTGACTTTGCCCCGCCAGCTGTTGCACATGCTATACTGATGGTCTAGGATTGTACTATATCTGATTCGTAGTAGTTCCTTGAGCCTATTTAAATGAACCCTAAACTATCTGGACATCACCACTACCAGCTGGTGCTGCTTCTTAATGGCTGGTACCAACTTGATTAGTCCCTTAGGTCGAGGGATCTAGAATGTTATAATAAACCGGTCCGCCTTGACCAACTGGAAATCTATGAATCGCCTCTCTCACGGCGTTGTGGAATATGTCCATGAAAGCTTCGTTATGGCTTGATATGGCATCACGAATAGATTTGTCTACAACTTCCTTAAAGAAATGCCTATCTTCATCTTTAGTTGTATCTGTCTGCCCGTGTAATAGAACAATTGTGTTGTCACATGTTTTGGTGTAGGACAACAAACATTTGTTCTAAAACTCTTCTGTAGCTTTGCTGATGATACCCTTATCCCCATCAAGTAGATCTTCATAATGCAGCATAAAGATGTCATTGTTGTTGTGAACCGCCATGACGATTGTGGGGTCCCACCGGGCATGCCAGAAATGTGTGTTGACACAAATTTTTTGTCCCATGCCGAGGACACACGCAGCAAGCTAGAAGGGTTTGCTCGATGGAGCTATAAATTCACCTAGCTTCATCGCAAGGGTGATCGATCATGCGCACTCCTCCCAAGACGTGCCAGTCAATTTGACTCTGCAATTGACAAGGAGAGAAAGCTTATCAGTAATTAAGGGCAGAACTTGCCGGTGTTGCTAGACAGTCCCAAATATGCGGCTCTGAGAGCCGATATGAAAGGAGATCGACTAAATAGTCGATTCCAGCATATTCATAAGAATAAATCGGTTAAAGCTCATTGGGTTGTATAAGAAGAATCAGTTATCATTCAAGATGAATGTTGTTATTTGAGCAGATATTAATCAATGGCAATAAGATGTCAACAATGATTGCTTTATGCTAAGCCAATGATTACAAGCAACTGAACCACTTTTATGTAAAGAAACAATTCAACACCATTAAACCATTTAATAAAGATAAATCTAATGAACATATTAGATCTCATCTATCACTATAACCAGTGGGCATGAGGCAGAATCATGTAGGCCGTAGAAATAACAACAGACTCAACGATCCTAACTTATTACTAATATCAGTGGGGCATGAGGCAGAATCATGCAGGCCGTAATATAATAATAAGATCATGGGGCTAACACATCTTTCAACCTATCTCTACTTCAACGGTCTTATGATGCGAACTATTCATGAAAGCACTCGATATTGGCTAAAACAGTCGATTCAGGCATAGCGCACAATTAAAGTCATGTCTTATTGGGAATAGATCTACCGAATAACGATCCCCACTCCACGGTGCTAATAGTGGGGTGTGAGGCAGAATCACACAGGCCATGATAACTGGCCATGGAATGGTTTTCGCTAGCCAATAAATCTACTCAAGACACAACATGCTCTAACTGCACACTATGCACGATCAAGATTGATGTAAAACAGCCGATAAAACGTAACTCATCATTTAATGCACAGATTAGATCAGTTTTAGATTAATAAAGGATGGGTTAAACAAGATATAAGGCCGATCTAGATCAATCCCAATCGGGTAGAGTAATATTGCTGTAATTTAGATAAATAATGAAAGTAATAAATAATATCGGTAACTTAATGAATCTACCAAAGACTGTCATTCTAAGGTAGAGCCGATAACTTGACCTTGATCTAGTTCATGCAGTGGGGGTCAACTGGATCGATGCAGCCGTATTTGAACTAGGCAAGAATCGATAACTAACTTATACTAGAGTCGTAGTGGAGGTCGACCGGATTGATGCAGCCATACGAACAGAGGTATAAGCCATAACGGTACTTACAACAAACAGTGGAGGTCGACCAGATCGATGCAGCCGTACTTGCTAAAGAACTCGCCGAGATCTACTCTACTCCTACTCCTAAGGGGTGGCTGGAGCCAAAAAAGTAAATGACTTATATATTGGATTGATTGTTGTTCTTTTACAATAGCCGGGGTTTGATACTTATACCCGGGCCCTATGCATGACTCATGTCTAAGCATGACTCATTACAATTTTTGAACCTAGAGAAAACATTCCTAATTTAAGATAACTTGGACTCTAATCTTTCCCTTTTTGTAGAGTCCAACATGTCTCATCCCGGCGCCGATCATAACCTTTGTCATTATCCGTTGGCGCTATCTGAAGAAAGCCGATTCCAGTTTCACGATTGAATCAGCTGGTTCCGATCATGCAATTGATTCCTTAATGACAAGATCTTGGGAGCTTTCGAGTCTCGGTGACCCTTCTTCCAAATTTTGGTACAAACAACTTGATCTTTTTGCTTTAAGATTATTAACAAACATCCACTCCTTTGATTTTGTTGCTTAATTAGCTTCGTTTTGATGGCTACATTGCTTGATTCTCATTCTAGTTCTTTCTCCATTCTAGAGAGCACTTTTCCAATTTGACATTTGTGTAAGGCTCAAATTGTGGTGAATCCATCATCCAAACAGTTGGTGTCTATGAACATATTTAAATTGCTAGCTAATTATTCCATGGTGGTCAAGATCATCATTGTTAGTATGTGATGCTATAATTAGTTCTTAGAAGTAGAGTAGAATAGATGTTCTTCATTATTGCGCAATAATTGTTTTTTACTATGATTTTCAATTTACAGGGCCGGGGCTACCAATTTCAATTTTCCAATAATTAGTGTACAATAATGTTTTCCAAAAATGGTACTTTCAAGCTACAATTGTTGTTTATGAAGCTCGATTTCTTATTAATTCTTTGTAATTATTGTCTTAGTATTTTTTTATGTAGTGATGGATCGAGAGTGGATGCATCTGTCCTGAACGGACAAGCAGTACATGCATGGTGTCAGCCAGTTTATCACCGATGCCAAAGCCCATACTGTTAATGGGAATCCTGTCTTCTGCCCATGCAAAGATTGCAAGAATCTTAGGAACTTTCGTCAAATTGAGTCTATATGATCGTACTTGATTACTAGGGGGTTCATGACAAACTATACGATATGGACTATGCATGGTGAGGTTGGTGTGAATGTTCTGTAGAAAAAAAGATGATGATGTGGACATGCCTGACGTAGCCATCCATGATGCTGACGAGGAACCCGGTGTCAATACGGAACCTATGGCCACAATTAATAATGTGTTTAGGAACACGCTAGCTGACGACACCGAGGATAACAATGGTATTTCTCAGCTGCTACGTAATGTAGAGACCGGATATCTTAGTGAAAGACAGCTGAGAAAGCTAGAGAAAATGAGACAAGATGGCAAAACACCATTGTATAGGAATTGTCCAATGAGCAAACTGGAAGCCGACATCATGCTGTTAGAGTTCAAATCAACAAACGGGTTGAGTGATAAAGGCTTCGATCAGTTGTTAGGTATAATAAGGAAAATGCTCTCAGAAAAAATGAGTTGCCAGAAAAGACATACTTACCAAGCAGATGATCTACCCCATCGGCCTCGAGGTTAAAAAAATCCACACATGTTCCAATGATTGCATATTGTACCGTGGAGAAAAATACAAAGACTTGGACAAGTGCCCCAAGTGTGAAGCTCCACGGTACAAGGAAGGGCTGTCAGATGAGGGTACCAAGACCAAAGGAGATCCCATAAAGGTCATTTGGTATTTCTCTATAGCTCCCCAGGTGCATAAGCTGTTTGCATGTGCAAAGTCAGCCAAGCTATTGCGCTGGCATGGCGAAGAGCATAAGAAAGATACAATGATGAGGCACTCCGCCGATGAGCATGACTGGAGGACTATCAATACTATGTTCTATAAGGACATCGGTGGAAAGGTAAGGCACCTTTGGTTTGCTTTGAGCACAGATGGGATTAATCCTTTCGACCAGGTTAGAAGCAATCATAGCACCTAGCTAGTGACGCTTTATATATACAACCTTCCACCTTGGGTCTGTATGAAGCGGTCATATATTTAGATGCCACTACTGATCCAAGGCCCAAGATAACCTAGGAATGACATCGATGTGTTTCTAGAACCAGTGATCGATGAACTAGTGGAGATGTTTGAAAAGGGTGTGCCAGATGTTTGGGATGAGTATGAAAAGGAATATGTCACGATCAAGGGAGTACTTATCGCTACAATCACTGACCTGCCAGGTCGAGGTTCGTTGTCTAGAGAGAAGACAAAAGGCTATATTGGATGTGTCGAGTGCTTGGACGACACCGATGCGGTAAATCTACCAAATAACACAAAGATAGTTTATATGGGACACCATAGGTTCCTACCTAAGGATCACCCTTACCGTAGGAATAGAAAAGATTTCAACGATACTATTGAGAAACGCTTAGCTCCAAAATATCGACACGGGCCTACGATACTTTGAGAACTCAACAAACTAGAGGTTGTCCTTGGGAAGGGGGATAATGTAGGAGCAGAGCGTTTGGAAGAAAAAATTGGTTTTCTGGAAACTACCTTACTAGCCATTTCTGAGTGTACACCACTGTCTTGATCCCATGCACATCACTAAAAACGTGTGCGCTAACACTCTTAACACCTTGATGGACACCGGGGGGACATCAAAGGATTCACTAGCCACACGCTTGGACATACAACACTTGGAAATCAGGAAGGAGCTGCATCCCAAGGAGCTAGAGAATGGCCAATTCAAACTTTTGGTTGTGTCATGGACATTAATGAAGGAAGAAAAGTGTGTGCTTATTTCTTTCTTCAATGAACTCAAAGTCCCGACGGGCTACTGTGTGAACCCAAAGAGGCTAGTGAACATGAGAGAACTCAAGTTCAACTATGGCCCTATGAAGGCCCATGACTGTCATGTCATTATGACTCAGCTGCTCCCTATTGCCCTATGTGGTATCCTCCCCCCAAAGGTCCGTGCCCCAATAATAAAGCTTTGCTCGTTCTTCAACGCGATCTCAAAAAAGGTCATTGATGTGTCCATGCTATAGTAGCTGCAGCGGGACATTGCCGAAACTCTCGTTAGGCTTGAGATGCATTTCCACCAACTTACTTTGATATCTCATTGCATCTGCTCATTCATTTTATTGACCAAATTAGAGCCCTTGGCCCAATGTACCAGCATCAGATGTTCCCTTTCAAAAGATTGATGAAAGTTTTTAGGAGGTATGTTAGAAATAGATTTAGGCTAGAAGGGGGCATGGTTAAAGGATGGTCAACGGAGAAGGCCATTGAGTTCTACACATATTATCTAAACATCAAAAGGGTCGGAGTACTAGAATCTCATCACGAGGGAAGACTATGTGGCAAAGGAACGATTGAGGATAAATCTATTATAGTAGATGACCCTATTTCTTTCAGACAGGCATAGTTCGCTGTTCTCTAGCAAGCTGAGGGTGTGATGCCATACATTGATGAGCACATGTAATCTCTGCAAACTCTGTATCCGAGCAGGTCATAGGCTTGGCTGGATAAAAAACATAAGGAGGAATTTCTCAACTGGTTGCGATGTCGCTTGCTTGGAATAAAGTTGGGTAATCAACTGGATGCCTTAGCCAAGGGACCTTCGAGTACATATCTTAAGTACTAAGGGTATGAGATCAATGGATTCACATTTTACACAAAAAAGCAAGATGGAAAGAGCACATACCAAAATTGTGGTGTTTGTTTTGATGCTCACGATGAAAACAGCAACGTGTAGGCGACATACTATGGTTTCATAAAGGAGATATAGGAGCTAGCCTATGGTCCATTGAAGGTAGCTCTTTTTTGCTGCCAGTGGGTTCAGCTCGAGGAAATCAACACTGACAGTGAAGGGTTCACTACCGTTGATCTCACTAAGACCGCAACCGAGACGACCCCTTCATCCTTGCAAGAGATGTTATGCAAGTCTTCTATGCAAGGGACAATAAGACAAAAGGAAGGCTAAAAGTAGTCTTAGTAGGGAAAAAGAAGATTGTCGGTGTTGATGGAGTGATGGAGAAGAAGACTACAGGGGCTATCAGGAAATGCCTCTATTCGGGGCGAACGTACCCCTACCTATCATTCAAGAGGGTGATGAACCTGCTTACGTATGGCTTGATCACAATGAGGCCCTCATTGTTGATGCTCCTAAAGATAGTTAGATTATTGTTAACTATGTAATCATTATGCACATAACCGTGAAGGATGTTTGATCCTGATGAAACTCTCATCTCCTCTCTCTCCTCCTCGTTAATACTCTGCCAACTCAGCAAATATGCCGATGTATCATAGCAATTAATGAGAATGAAAGTTATTTAAAACTACCATTGAGACTGACCTTATTACTATTCAAACACTCGATTAGACACCGGACGTAATATTTCTAAACTTTACTCTCTGAATTTAAACACCAGCTAAATATAAATATAAATATATATGTCTAGACTTCCGATAGAAGGACATTGGGGCGGCCATTCTCTTCCGAGCTACTACTAGTAGTGAGGAATCCATAGCTCCTCGGCGCCACTAGTCCCCAACCAGTTTGTAGTCCCCGCTCGCAATACTCGAAGGAGCCTAGCCCACAGTTGGCATTGAGTAAAGGTGTAGTAGCTCCATTCCTCCTCCAACCTTCATTGATCATTGATGTATGTGCTCCTAGAGATGTGAATGGGAATGCCTGTGGCTTGCATGTTCACTGTTGAGTGATCCATTTACTTGATGTGTGTACTATTCCAGTCTCTAGATCAGGCCGAGATGAAGAGGAACGCTAAGAAGGCCATGGAGAAAGAAGGTGCATAGAGAAAATTCATTTAATAATTTATAAAATTGAAACAAAAAATTTAGGCCGTTTGGGACTCAAACACGGATCTTAGGGGCTAAGTCGCGGAGTCTTAACCATTGAGGCGTTCGGAGGAATTTGAAAGGAAGGGAAAAGTTATACTATTTAACCCCTAACTGTTACAACCCCATCACTGCTGATTTGAGGAATGGCCCGGCAGTGATGGTTCCTCATCACTGTCGGTTTAGAATTACAACCGGCAGTGATGAGCAATTTCCCAAAGACATTTAATAATTTATAAAATTGAAACAAAAAATTTGGGCCGCCTAGGACTCAAACACGGGTCTTGAGGGCTAAGTTATGGAGTCTTAACCGTTGAGCCAGTCGGAGGTATTCGAAAGAAATGGAAAAGTTATCCTACTTAACCCCTTACTGTTACACCCACATCACTACCAGTTTGAGGATTCACCCGGCAGTGATATTTCCTCATCACTGTCGGTTTAGAATTACAACCGGTAGTGATGAGCAATTTCCCAAAGTCATTTAATAATTTATAAAATTGAAACAAAAAATTTGGGCCGACTGGGACTCAAACACGGGTCTCAGAGGCTAAGTTGTGGAGTCTTAACCATTGAGGCAGTCGGAGGAATTCGAACGGAAGGGAAAAATTATACTACTTAACCCCTAACTGGCTGTGATGGCGGCAGGGCCCTTCACTGTCGATTTTGGTTCTTCATAGTCGGTTGCTCGAACCGACACAGAAGGCCCCATTCACTGTCGGTTTTTAACTAAAATCGATAGTGATGTGTAGATGCTCCTCACATGCTAATAGTGCTCCCACTGACCACAATAGTTGGAACACAGCTCCCATCTACCCCGACAACTTTAGTTCAGAAATAAAAATGTACCACGACTGCTAGCCTCTATAAAATGGCCATCGGCCAGGAGCTAGCCTCTCCATGCATGTTGGTTTTAGCCAAGCCTTATTAGCCATGATACAATGTTTTCCTCTCACAACAAATCATAGATATCGTTATGTGTCGTAGTCCACAAAAATGGAGCACACAAGAGGTACTAGAAGAATGCTACCGAAAATAGAGCAACGCCGAAGATTGGAGATGCCACGAGGTTCACAGAGCCATCCGCTGCGGAGTGCATCTGGAAAAAGGCCATGTACAGACAAGGCAGATTCATCGATGCCACCTTGTCATCTTCAACCGGTATAGCTCGTAGACCACCTTAGTGCTGTTGTTTGCCCCTAGTTGGTGCTAGAAGAATGCTACTAAGGTGGTTACATTATAATATGTTGATACACATTGATTGTAATATTGACCTGTACGTAAATAGGTCTTTGTTATCGTATTTGGAATTTTAGTGTAAGGTCTTTGTTATCATATATCTAATTTATTTCTAATATTTTTGTTATTTTTATGTATTTCATTACTATCTAAATAAATATATCGTTGTTGTTAAAACTTTCCCACTGTACTATCTAAATAAATATATCCTTTACATATATGTACCTTCACTGTCGGTTCTACTTAAAAACCGACAGTGATGCCAATGCCCCCCTATATAAAACAAACCGCCAGCCACATACATCGATCACACCCACCCATGAACTCTCACAGTCTCATTTTTCACGTTTCACTCTCACTTCTCAAGAAATCCACTCTCTCTACGTGATTTGGTCATGGCTCCTGCATTTTTCAATGGTATTGATATGTTGTCTTCTCCAATATTCTATCTATATTCATTTGATCTATATTTATATTCATGTTTCTTTGCATTCTATATTTATATATATTCTTATTCCTTGCATTCGATCTATATTTAATTATGTTGCCACATTTTACTTGGAAGATTTTTTTGTGCATATACTTTATGTTCATATTTTTGGCATTTTATCGATCAGGTGGTTGAACAACGGACCTCCCCCACCACAAGAACCAGGTTTCCACCCTGGCGATGAGCCATTCGCTCCTAATGTGGCCATTCCACGGTTCCCTGTTCCAGCTATTGTATAAAATATTTTTCAACATCTTTTGTTTTTTTATGCTAACAAATAAGTGTAATTAGTTTAATATCATTGTTGCATACATATATATCGCAGACTATATCCTCAATAGATTGGCTACGAACAGCACTTAGCTGGTTCTTTATCTCGGACATCGGCGAGAACATGTCATCTAATGCAAGTGGTCGGCTATGGACGTGTGAACTCAGTTTTTTCATCCCTTTGAGGGGTGCAAATCATCGGAACCATATCCACAAGACGAGAAGATAGAGCTTGGACATGATAAGCGCCCAATTTAGTGTCATGCGCATCTATTTAGAGGCACTTTGACATGTTTGCTATGATGTGCCTGATTCTCGCACTTCAAGGCACTTGCTTTCAATGCTGGTGATATCCCCATCCCGCAAGCAAGCGAATGGTTTGTGAGCTACAACCGTGCGGATGTGGTAAAATGATCACTTATACCTGAGTCGTGGTTATTTGTTGTTTATTATTGTAATAACATTCTCTAATTTTTTTTCTCCACATGCAGATTACGCTCCAGGACCTTACCTATGCTGCATATGGCTTGTGGGTCGTTCTAGACCAAGCTATGGAGCAATTCGGGTACGATTGCGACTTCGGTAGTGGTAACCTCGGCCAACTCACTATAGAATGATGCTAGTACTGCATAAGGATTACTAATAGGGACAATGATTATTCAGTAGGTTACATCTATGGCCGACCATTCTTTCAGTATTGTGAGGCACGAGAGAGTGCACTCATACGGGCATTAGACTTCATCGATACAAGCGGATACATAATCTGTGACATCAATTACCTTATATGGCTATAGAGGCATGTTAGTGTGCATGGCCCAATTGAACTCGGCAGTGATTTTGATAGTAATTAATGTTTATTAGGTTGTTTTCAAGGTTGTAGTTTAATTGGGTTCTAATTTTAATTTGTACGGCTTTATGTGTTTAATTATTATCATGCATGTAATTCGTGTAACATTTGTTGGGCAACTAGAAATATACATTCTGGTGTCGAATTCATCTCAAACTTTTTCTTAGGCTTCCACGTGCCACGTGTGAAGGAAACACCTAGTTTGAGATTTTTCGGAGATGGTTTGCTACTTTCTGAGGTTTAATTGAATTTTCGTGCGACGACACCGTTTAATTATAGGTTGAACCGAGTCCACCCACGAAAAGATCCGAAATGGTGCCAAACTTTTACATAGGCTCTAATGTGCCCTAGGGATAAGAATTTTGTAGAGGTGGATGACAAAATCTATTGGGTCCAAGATGAAATTCACCTTCTTTTGTCTCATTCGACTTAGAGAAAAATATAATAAATAAAAAAACTGATCAGAAAAACCTCAGATCCTGTGTGGGGTCTTAATTTGGGTGTACATGCTTGCCAAAAAAATTTCAAACCATTTCGATATAGGTGGAGTATACATGCTTCACAGAGGTACATGTGCCTTTTCATCGAACCATGACTATACACATAGGTTATCAAGGTTTTTGTGGTTCATAGGCATTCTGGTGTCGTATTCGTCTTAAACTTTTTCTTAGACTTGCACGTGCCACGTGTGAAGGAAACACCAATTTGAGATTTTCTGGAGATGGTTTGCTACTTTCTGAGGTTTAATTGAATTCCCGCGCGACGACACTATTTAATTATAGGTTGAACTGAGTCTACCCACGAAAAGATCCGGAATGGTGCCAAACTTTTACACAGGCTCTAATGTGCCCTAGGGATAAGAATTTTGTGGAGGTGGATGAACAAATCTATTGGGTCCAAGATGAAATTCACCCTCTTTTGTCTCATTCAGCACAGAAAAAATATAATAAATAAAAAACTGATCAGAAAAACCTAAGATCCTATGTGGGGTCTTAATTTGGATGTACATGCTTGCCGAAAAAAATTCAAGTCATTTCGACATAGGTGGAGGATACATGCTTCATAGAGGTACATGTACCCTTTCATCGAACCATGACAATACACATAGGTTATCAAGGTTTTTGTGGTTCATATGCATTCCAGTGTCATATTGGTTTCAAACTTTTTCTTAGGCTTGCATGTGCCACGTGTGAAGGAAACACCTAGTTTGGGATTTTTTGAAGATAATTTGCTACTTTCTGAGGTTTAATTGAATTTCCGCGCGACGACACCGATTAATTATAGGTTGAACTGAGTCTACCCACGAAAAACATCTAGAATGGTGCCAAACTTTTACACATGCTCTAATGTGCCCTAGGGATAAGAATTTTGTGGAGGCGGATGAAAAAATCTATTAGGTCCAAGATGAAAGTCACCCTCTTTTGTCTCATTTAGTACACAGAAAAATATAATAAATAAAAAAATTGATCAGAAAAACCTAAGATCCTGTGTGGAGTCTTAATTTGGGTGTACAAGATTGCCAAAAAAATTTCAAGCTATTTTGACATAGGAATACATATGCTTCTATTTATTCAGTATATAAAAAGAAAATTTTTAATATATATAAACATCACTGTCAGTTTCAAAAAATCAGCATTGATGAGAATAAACCGACAGTGATGTTGGTTATCACTGTCGATTTATTTTGAAAACCGGCAGTGATACATAAAAAATTAAAAAAATAGTGACAGCCCTTGAGTTCGAGCTCGGGTCTCGGGCTGTATAGTTCAGAGACTTAGCTGCTGCGCTAGTATAGGATGTGTGCCAAAGGTTATTTATTTTTTCCTTTGACCTTTAGGCCGCTTAATAAATTATAAAATAGAACAAAAAAATTAGGCCGCCTGAGACTCGAACACGGGCCTCGGGGGGGCTAAGTTGAGGGGTCTTAACCATTGCGCCAATAGGAGGAGTTCGAAAGAAAACTAAAAGTTATCCTACTTAACACCTCACTGCTACACCACTTCACTACCGATTTAGAGAATGACCCGACAGTGATATACCCCCATCACTGTTGGTTTATAATCAAAACTGACAGTGATGAGCTATTTCTCGAAGTAAATTAATAATTTATAAAATAGAACAAAAAAATTTGGGCCGCCTGGGACTCAAACATGGGTCTCGGGGCTAAGTTGAGGGGTCCTAACCATTGCGCCAGTATGAGGAGTTTAAAAGAAAAGAAAAAGTTATCCTACTTAACACCTATCTGCTACACCACATCACTACCGGTTTGGAGAATGATCCGGCAGTGATGTACCTCATCACTGTCGGTTTACAATCAAAACAGACAGTGATGAGCTATTTTCCGAAGTAAATTAATAATTTATAAAATAGAACAAAAAAATTTGGGGCACCTGGAACTCGAACATGGGTCTCGGGGGCTAAGTTAAGGGGTCTTAACCGTTGCACTAGTAGGAGGAGTTCGAAAGAAAATGAAAAGTTATCCTACTTAACACCTAACTTAACACCTAACTATTATACCACATCACTGTCGGTTTGGGGAATGACCCAGTAGTGATGTATCCCATCACTATCGGTTTACAATCAGAACCGGCAGTGATGAGCTACTGGTATAAAAGAGGCGCGGGTTGAAATTATCCAAATTCATTTTAACCCCGCGCCACCGGAGCACCATGCCATCCATGCCCTCGTTCCTCGTCCATGACGCCGGCCGTGCCTCTCCTCCTCCACGCCTGCACTCCCACCACCGAGGCTTTCAGGAGCGTGCGGACAGCTGCTTTCCCACCCCCACGGTGAGTGCATGGCTCACTGCCCGCTATGTGTCTAATGAAATGTCCCACGGTGTTGCTACTTACTTGAATCAGTAGAGGTGTTGCTGTGAATCAGTAGAGGTGTTGCTACATACTTGAATCCAGTAATACTTATTTTGGGGGAACGTTTGTGTAACACATTTTTACCAATTCACTTCTAAGAAGAAAAAAGTTGACTTATGTCTGCATTAAGTGACAGTATGTGATTATATTTCTTGGCTATTCGTGTACTACTGGTCAGGGGCGAAGCTAGAGCAAAATGGTTGGGGGTACACCACTTAATTCATAACTACACTAACCGATATGATGTTCAATCAAAAATAGCATAACTAATGTGCAACTACCATATTTTAATATCAAATTCGACTTCTAGCAATAGAGATGAGATTTTGGTCCAAACATAACACTCACCATTTAACAAAAAGAAGACATCATTGATTACTTTAGTGTATTCATCATTCATAGAATCCCAAAATCATGAACAAAACATGCTCCATTTAGCATAATATGTGATCCAAGAGACCATGATGAAGATCCCACTAGCCTAAAAGGAAAGAAAATATATAGGTCAGTTATTTAGCAAATAAACTGTAGAATTTTCCATTAATAGTAAATGCATTGCATTACCTATTAGAGATCATATTTATGCCCTTTTCCTTCCATTGTCATGAAATGTTGAACCACGGCCTCATTGGTCACTTTCTTCATTTTTTCTTTCTCTAGATAGCAAATAAGTCTATGACTCAAGTGCTGATCACACATGCGATTAGACAAAGTTGTTTTGACAATCTTCATTCCCGAAAAGCATATCTCAACTGTTGCAGTAGGGATAGGCAATACTAGCAAAGCAATGCACATAATAAGTTGTTTTACTTTCTCTGATGATCAATGATTGCAAAGTGAGTATTTTATGTGCATTATGTGATTTAGTAAAATAGACTTTGCAAACCTACAAAAATTTCATTTGAAATGTAATATGGATTGCTTGGAGGATGAGTAACATGCTTTTATTTGCATTCCTAGCAACCTACTTCAATGTTTTGTTTGTTACAGGCTAGGGTGTCCATGCCTGTCCAAAGTAAAGTATGCTTGCTTACTTGAGAAATTCACATGAGCACCCCTATTACTAACTATTAACCAATGACATATGATGTTGCATGCTAGCAAGTATGATTACTAAATCACATTGATCTCCGAATAATAAACAGTCCCATTATTTAGGTAATTTTTTATCATGTCAAGGATAAAGAACATTAAATAGATTTAGTTTGGCCATATAACTTGAATAATAACTCTTGTTCAGTGAGTTACCATTACCACTTACCACATGCCTAATTTACTTAAATATATAGGCAACCATGGCATGGTATGTAGTGCATGTTGGTCACATGCCTGGGATTTATTGAACCTGAGAAGATTGCTATGCTCAAGTCAATCGCTACCCTGGTAATTTGCACAAAAAATACAATACAGAAGCTGAAGCTTTGAGGGCCTACTATAGTCATCCAGCCTACCTTGCAAAACATGGGCAACCGGCCTACTATGGTCCAATAAATGCAAACCATGGCCATCCGCTGGCACTAGAGATTGAAGAGAAGCCACCCGTTGGAGATGTAAAGATTAGAAGAATTGCTCCTTGGTCTTGGAAAGATGTCATGCTTTTATTTATGGCTATGGTCAATGCTTTTCTTATTTGGAAGTTGATGTAGGCTTAGTTTCGTAGAACAGTAGGTGGACTTTGTTGTATGTGGTCAATCAAATAATGAATTTGTTCTAGGTGAACATATGCTATTATTTGACTTTGTTGTATGTGGACTTATTGTTAGACTTTGCATTAAACATATTATATATATGAACATATGCTATTAGTAGTTGTCCGCAGCCAAAACTAACCACGATCGTGTCATAGCCATGACTCATCGTCGCCTGTTACCCCATCGCCGAAGAACAGATCGGCAACAAGAAACGGTTGATATCGCTGGGATGGGAAAGCCATATGATCCAACAAACGGTGATGGTGCCAATCAGGATGGTGAGAACGAGCAACCATGGACCCTGTCTGGCCTGCTCGATCTAGGTCAAAATGACTAAGATGGCCAGGTAACTTTGGTATCATGTGACTATGTAACCAGACACACTAATCAATTGAGCGGGTCATAGCTTACTTGGTGTCTCTAGCAGGAGCCTCCGCCCACCGAGGAGCCAGAGGGTTCGGGTAGCAGGAAGGCCAGATCCAAGCGAGGCATGTCAAAGATTCCTATTGGTAGGAATGCACACTGGCACATTACTGAGTTTGATGAATTCAGGGATCCACTCTTACCGCCTATAGCTTTGACCAAATACAAGACTATCATCGGGTTACTTGTTAGGGACTTCATCCCGATTAGGTACAGAAAGTGGATTGGTAAAGATGATGACCCATGGAGGGTTCCCGAAAGGAGAAGGATTACATATGGGATATCAAGATCCCAGAGTATTTCACTTTCCCAACGGAGTATGACAAGGAGTTAGTCAAGAAAAAAGCAAAAGAAATCATGGGGGCGTGCTTCAAGAATTTCAAGGGGATATTGTACAAGAATTTTGTCCTCCAAAATAAAGAGCTAGATTTCGATGGTGGATAGTTTAGCAAGTAAAAGGACTTATGGCAGGATTTCAAGGAATATAGGTTATCCAAGGAGTACTTAGAACTGAGCAAGAAGAATAAGGAGAACTCACAGAAAGCGATGAATCCTCATCATCTCGGCTCTCGTGGCTACGCCAAAAAGATGCTAGAATTTGAAGCAGAACTTGAAAAGATGGACCGCCTTGCTGAGGAAGGCGTTCAGGTTGAGACCGCCAATTAGGAGCTAAGATCGGTAATATACTATATGGGGAGGAATGTACACCATGCAGAGGACGGGAGTTTTAGTTCCACAAATCAACCCAAGAGCGAACTCATCCAGAGAATCTCCTTGGTAACTGAGGAGGTGAGGCAATGGGCTCGCACTTCTAATAGGGAGAAAGACGTGCTCACCCAAGCATGTGGAACCAAGGAGTATCCTGGTCGCACTAGAGGAACCGGTGTTGTTCCTTGGAAACTAGCATTCCCCCAAGAATCTAACAATTACCGAAGCCGCTCGAGGGGTAGAGCGGATCAGGAGGCAGAGTATTTGAGGCGACTAAAAGAGATGGAAGAAAGAAGGGACGCACGGATTGAGGCGACTATTGAAGCACGAGTCTAGTAAATTTTGTTGTCCAAGGGGTCAGGAGTACCACAAAACCCTACTCCTACTGCCTTTAGCCCACAGTTTAGGGGGTCGCAGCAACTACAGATCGACCCCGCTCGATGAAGAAGATGCGAATGTGCCTCATCCAGTGGACGACATCACTAAACCGTCAATATCAAGTTGTACATCCATCAGGAATGGACAAAGGACAAGGTGGCGCTTGGCCAGGCCTGGCCTACGGGAGATGGGACCATTAATGGCCACCCAATTCTATAGGGGTACGCTCATGTCACCATTGACAGAATACTTGATAAAAAGTATAACAAGATACACATTGAGTACCCCGAAGCGGAAGACAGGTCGAAACTTGGTCATAACAAGGGCTCTCAAGTGGCCTGGCGTAAGCGCTTCATTAAGCTTAACCACCAATTGTCCTCTGATGATGAGGACGATTGCGAGTCTTCGCCCACCCATGATGATCACTTACCATCTCCCAACAGAGATCACTCCCCTCCTCATCCCTTACCATCACCCCCGAGAAGACAGAGGTCACCTTCTATTCCTCCTCGTCCGACTCCATCTTCATCAACCCCGAAAAAAGAGAAGACTCCTCCTCCTCCATCTTCATCAGCCCCGGGAAAATAGAATTCTCGTCGTCATCCTCCTCCTCCACCTCAGCCCAAAATAAGATCAAAGGCATCCTCACAGTCACAGAAAAGGTCCTTGGATCCGGTCACTAATGCTCCCAAAGTGGACCAACAAAAAAGAAAAAGGTCGTTCAGTGGCAACGTTACAAACTTGATGGAAGGAAAATTTACAACACACATCTTGAAGGAAGATTGTATTAGTTTCTTCAATCTTTGTGCCTCACTACCTCCATTTTTGTTGAAGTTCGAATTTGAAAGGCAAACACAAAATTAGTACGCTACAACAAGAGCTGATGAAATACACAATGAAGATTTAAAGAAGATATAGAAGTTCATCGAAGACAACCTCGAATTAACCATGGAAGAGGCTATGACCATCTATTATGATGTACAAGGGATGGCAACACCAGCAATGAAGTATGAAAGGGGCAATCTTTTGGTTCCTGATCACGAGTATAAAAATTTGACAACATATATGCACTAGTTGCATGAATATTACATGGCTCAAACAACAGAGATGGAGGACTTTGGTTTTGAGGTTATTATTCGTTCGCCACATGTTTTTAATTATCCTAAAGAAGAGAAATTCGATGTCGAGTGGGAGTGCTTGTTCCAGCTATACCAGAAATGCTCTCTCAATACACAAATGTTGACGCTGTGGACTATGTAAGTACCCTACACGCACTATATTACAATTAACTACTCTCTCAGGACACAAATTGTTAATTTTTTAGCACTTCCCATGATTTTATGTAGATGTATAGTAAAATTTTGCATTCTAAAAAGCAAATGAGATAACATAGGCTTCTCGGACCCCTTGCGAGTCAATGAGAAGACATGTCTAGGCCTCTGTGGATGTGACGTGGAAGACCTGAAACAGAGATTGATTGTTGTTTTTAACGAATTCAAGATGAAGAACAAAACCCACGTACTTCTAGCCTACAACTGCGAGTATGTGTTCTCGGCTTTTAATTTTATGCTTCTTTTTTCGTTAAGATTATTCGATAATTAGGATTCTGTGATTGCAGCCACCATTTCATCTTCATTTGTGTTAATCTTGCAAAAAATCTGATCGAGGTGTGGGACTCGAATAAAAACTATTTCATCATCTGGATGCACTGGTGGCATTGTTGAATTAGTAAGCGATCCTAATAATATATTATTTTCTAATCACACATACCGATTTCTAACGTTTCTCCTTTTAATGTTGCTTAGTGTCCGAAGAAGACATATCGGTGGGACGCAGGTCCCATTCAAGGTTGTCGAAATAGAGGGGAAGTACCTAAAACAGCCAACGGAAAACAATGAATGCGGGTTTTATGTAATGTGAGCAATGCTTCGCTACATCGGTGGGAAATCAGAAGAAGCCGATAAGTTGGTGTGTATAATCCTCATTTCATTTATGTCTGTTAATCATTTAACAAAATGATTTACTGATTCCTTTTTGGATATCATCTTTTTTGAACGACAACGTAAGAAATATAACCACGAAAGGTTGTTAGACATGGAGATCGTCGCGCTGCAATCGGAGCTGGCAAAATTCATCTTAGCTGAGGTATTGGAAAAAGATGGAGTATTTTTCATTGCACAATCCGTGAAGTTCAAGGACCAGTATGGCCCAGAGCGGCTCGCCAGATTATTGTAAGAAATCCGAGAAGCATTGCACAATCTGTGAAGTCCGAGAATATTTCTTTTTTATTTTGATGGATCGAGATCTTGATAAGAACATTTAAACTGTAACCGTAACATTTGTAATGTTTAATATTGATGGGTCTGTCGTCTAAGTAGCGTATATAAAGCGAAACCCGATTCCACAAAAAATATAAATTAAAATAAATTATAAAATAATAAAATGCGAACGTGACATCACTGCCGGTTAGCAGAAAACCGACAGTATTGTCGTAAACATCACTGCCGGTTAGCAACAAACCGGCAGTGATGGCATTGCCGGCTGGAGCCACAAACCGGCAGTGTTGGCTTAGTCATCACTGCCGGTTCTTATCACAAACCGGCAGTGATTCGTACGATAACACTGCTGGTTCAAACACAAACCGACAGTGTTGGTGGAAATGAACTCTACCGGGTAGTCTTATGAACCGACAGTGTTGGTGGAACTAAACTCTGCCGGTTGTATAAAGAACCGACAGTGAAGTTGAAGAACACTGTCGGTTTGTAGGAACCGATAGTGATAGCTTACCCTCATCACTGCCGGTATGGTTGTGTCGGTTCAAAATCCGGTAGTGATGGGGTATTTTGAACTGGCAGTGAAGTGCAATTCTGACGTAGTGATCTGTATGCGTGGTAAGAAATTCATTAGTGTTGCCGAGGTATAGCCGTTAGCTGTTGACTGCCAAGCGGTAGATATCTAACGCAATTTATCTTGCCATGTAAAGTGTCCACATCAGTATCCACTAGAACATCCCACTAGCACATTCAAACTATCTCGCCATACAAAGTGTCCACGTCAGCATCCACTAACACATCCAACTGACACATATCATTATGTCTTCATTCAAGCTATTCAACATTACCAAACCACATCATTTACTAACATATATTTAGTTTTCCACATGAGAATGCTAAAAATCATCCACTAACATGTATTATGATATTTATTCAATCATATTAGTAAATATAAGTAGTATAATTTCATCAGCGATTCTCGCAGCAACGCGCGGAGCGTTCTTCTAGTTTATGTATATGTATATCCTCTTTCGTTTTTTTACATATCATATTAGCTCTATCATAAATCCATTTTTTTACCTTTGACTAGTGATTTTTTTAAATGGTATAGGTTAACAATATAAGATTTATGTTTTTAGTTTCACTATGAGAATACTTTCATAATAATATAGTTCACATGTTGTGAAATTACATAGAGTTTTTGAAATTGATGGTCAAACATAAAGTATTTGACTTAAGACAAACCTAACACGACACGTAAAAAAAGGAGAGATTATACTCTTTTTTCCAGATATATAGCCCCTATTCGACCCGAACGTACCAGCCTAGTAGCATTCCCTATCTACTAATTAGTCGCGGCATAGTTTCAACTGTATGTAAATGTGACTAGTTCAGTTCTAATGGGTTTTAATGGAGTGTGGTTGCAACTAGTTCAATCAGAACCGCGTTCCGAATAAGTGTGGTTGCCACTGATTCATTCAGGACTGGTTCTGAGTGTAGTTGCAATTGGTTCAATCCAGACTGATTTTGACTAAGTGTGGTTGTGACAAGTAGTTGCAATAAGATCTTACCTTAGCAAGGTGTGAGCGTTAAGTGACTCGTTTCAAGCTTCAACTAAGTGTGGTAATGACTGGTTCTAACTGAGTGCGGGTCCTACGAGACACGTGGGAACATCATATTATAGAGGCCACGCATGGGACGGGGCCATGGGCATTTAATTAATCACGGACCAAGAATTGGACGCCTAGAGCTACATTGAGCTGCCTGGCCGGCACACAAACATACCCTAAAACGACACTTGATGTAGTACAGGTACATATGCACATCACATGCAGCACCATTGGTTTAATTGAACATACATCATGCATATTGGGCCCTATGTGTCAGTGTGGTAATGTAGGATCGATTCACACTAGAATAGGCAATCAGAGGGGGCCGAATGATTGCGGAAGACAAAACTAATTTTGAAACTCTCCTGTAAACACAAAACCAAAATCCAGCATCGTTTCAAATTCTGAACAGAATGCTACGTCTCCACTAGACATAATCTCGACAAAAATTTGTAGTTCCGATTGACCTCAAAATCATGGTGACCTCTGGATCCGCATCCTTAGCATCACTTTAATTTGGTCACCCCAGCCGTACTGTGCTCCGACCGATCGAGCTTCTTCCCCGCTCGATCCTCTAATCATTAATCGCCGCCACCACTGCCTATTCCCTCCCTCCTTCCTCGCGCTCACGCTCTTGGCTAGCTAGCTAGGTCAATAGTTGGTTGTGTGAACTTTAATTTGAACGCTGGGGACAAACTATAAAGACAATCAACAGTTGAGGTTGGCTGGCGTGCGCGTGGGTGCCTCTTATTACATATACCCATGCCCTTTTTCCTTGGATCGGAGCCTGATATAATCATGTTCATAAATATAAATATATCGACGTATCGATCTCTCCTCGCTCAGTCGCTCTCTTCTCATATCATATCAAACACAGCATAACCATCATGTGCAAGCTAAGTGCAGCAAGGCTTCCTGACTCCAGCACTGATTGGGTCGATTCCATCGAACTGAGCTGACACGCACAGTAGGAGTATGTGTCATGTGTGCACATCTGGATTCGTACATATATTTGCAGTAAAAAAAAACGGAGAGACGACGACACCGATCGATGGTCCAGTCTCTAGCTATAGCAGGCTGATTAATTGTAAGGACGACGGACCGCGACACGGACGGTCGGACGTCGTTTTTCTCCGAGACTCCAAGGGTGCGTCAGCTGCCACGTTTGTTTAATAACGGGCCACGCACTTCATGGGAGCCAAAGTTTAGAATCTTTTTGCTGTTTCCGGCTCACAAGTCGCCATAGTACTCATTGTTATTTATTCTCCCGTACCCATTACAAAAACCCGGTTTAAAGACAAGCTAAGGGTCCATTATTGATTCCCATCGACATTATTGGTATGATTAAATGTTGGACCCAAGGTTTGGATTGCAACTTGACTGCATGCAGTTGGATTTAATTTGGAAAGATGCTGGTAGCGCTAGTACTCCAGCCTTGGAATCTTTATCGTAGTAATAATGCCTTTACGAGAATAGAAATATATAAGAGATTATAAGCTTACCACATACCGTATAAGTTAAGCTCCTTTATTTTAATTTTGATCAAGTTTTTAGAGGCAAATGTTAGCGTCTACCGCATCAAAGAAGCAAACTATGAAAAATATATTTTACAGTGAATTTAGCAGTGCTCACTTGATATCGGAAATATATATTATTGTCCTTTCCCATAAATTTAATCAAACTTAGAAAAGTTTTGCTTAGGATAATATATACATCAGCTTGTTAGAGCTCCCTGGATACTAATACAAACCAAACCCCAGGGTACGAGAGAAAATATATATTATTGTCCTTTAATTTCCTCCAATAAAATTTCACACTAATCGTTCCTTGTAACATATACAAATAGAGATTTGTGCCTTACGATGATGAGTATATATATAATAACAATGTAAGTAAAATCTAAGTGTTTTATAGCCACCCAGCACATTTTATTTTCGTACACTTTAGTTACAACTACTTTACACATTACTTATAGCCAGTTTTTGCTATAACTTTTATGTCATGATGATAGTGTTACCGAAATCGGGGCATTAGGGTCCTTGAAGACATTAGAATTTGACTCGTCAACTAATCTGAGACGCTACGAATCGTCCTTAATTCTGGCAAAATATATAGGCACACCTTGCCCAGTCTCTCTTCTATTTCTTCTCCGAAGGTGAGTGGGCACGGATATTATGAAAATTATGAAGTGGCGTGGTCGTCACACTACCAACAATACCATCAACACGGATCAGAAATGGCAGTCATATATTTGACGTAGAAAAAATGGTGTTTGCTACCCAGAAGAAAGACGTTTTTCCAATTGTAATTAAGCCTACAGCGACGAACTGTGAATTAGTATTAGCATTATGCAAATAAAGCCAATCAACATGTTCGCTTGATCGTATATGACTTATAAGTCATGGCTTATCAGCCAACGAACAATATTTTTCTCTCACACCAAATCAGTCAACAGTACTTTTAGCCATGGCTTATAAGTCAAACCAGCCCAAACAAACAGGGCGAATGATAGCCGCGGCGCCATATATATCATTTATTTAATACTAACCTCTTGACCTAGAGGAGGAGCCACGCTACGCCGGCGTACGTGGCGCGCCGGATCCTGTTCCTCGATCATGTGGTTTGGGCGCCGCAAGGGTGCAGTGCAGCAGGGCAGAGACGTGGCGCGGTGGTCTGTCGTCCATTGCGGTGGGGAAGGAAGGGTGCTGGTGATTGGGCCGTTGGGCGTGACGTGACCTACGCTTGCCGGCCGGCTGCCAATGATCGCCACACACTTGTTTTTTTTATCAAGAATAATTGACATCTACTACTATTATTTGTCTCCTTCTTTCTGACCTGTCACAAATTAAACGTGATAGGAACCACGACGTATCTCCTAGCTGGGGACCTCCTATCTTATATCTTATCAAACACTGCTAAGCAAACTATCAGCCTGTTCGCTTAGTCGTAAACGATCATAAATTTCCAGCCAGAACAATATTTTTCTCTCACACCAAATCAACTAGCAGTAACAATCCACGATCATATAGGATCTGCATCAGCATCAGCCAAACAGGCTACACTGACAGCAACATCGAGCTAACCCCGATCGGATCTCGTGTGAACTAACCAACAAGCCTGGCAGCTATTACTAGCGATGGCCTGGACCAATAATTGTAAGCCCACCCAGTTGATGATCTGCAGCTACTCGTCGTACTATTTGGTGGAGGTGTACAGAGGCCGGAGCACGTGTCGTGTCTGCGCTGCGCTGGCACATCACATGACACATGGAGCACGAGGCAGGAGGCACGACGTACACGGCTCCATCTGCGATGCGCCGCCGGGACCGGCCGGTGGGTCGCGCTAGCTTTGCATTGGCCACCACCGTGCGCGTCGTTGTTGGATCTGTGCCATGATCGACGATCCCATCTGATCTGCTGGTGTCCTTCTATTCTCTGCTGGGCCAGCCTACGACCACTTCGGGCTCCAGATCTGGCAGTTTGACTGACGTGGTGGTATATACTGTACGGAGTATATACAGTCAAACTAATGGGCCATAAACCCGTGGTGGTATATACTGTTCCATGTCAGTCATACTGGCTCCGTTCGCTGGTCTGAAACTTGGCTGAAACTTGCTGAAAAACACCGTTTTTGTTGAATTGTTGTGAGAGAAAAACCCTGTTCCAACTGAAAAAAGAAGCCGAACAAATCGAATATGGGGTAAGCCGAACAGGGCCATACATATGACTGAAACTGGGGCAAAGCATACTTTGCTTACTGCTATCTTGTAGTAGAGCACACGTGTTTTCTTTCTCCACATACCTACCATGATAATAATGCTGCGCCAACAGCTGGCTCCACCTGCAGGTACAAACAGATATATAGACCTTATGAACACTAATTTGGAAGATTTGAAGATGTGTCTTAAGACTCTTAATTTAATCTTTAGCCATGTGAACTGAAATTTTGGGACTTCCATTTTCCCATGTGAATTACTGAATACAACTCATATCTCGTATGCACACTTTGCTGACGAGCCATCTGAAACCCCTGTGATCAAAGTTAAGTCTGCAAGAAAGAGTACTCTAAAATCTTGGACGAAATAGTTAAATTAGATTTGTTATTTTATTGTTAGATAAACTGAGTTCTTATTGCGATACAGTCCGCGTTTTCGAAAGTAGATCCTCCTTGCAATCCTGGGTGACCATTGAGCTCATCAGGAATTTTATAAATCATAAACTTTCTTCTGCTAGTCGCTCATGTATGTAATATAAGGCTGCACATATGGAGCTCAACAGGAATTTTATAAATCATACTTAAGCTAAGCAAAGTGTGCTCCAACAGATCTTTGTTAGTGCTTCTGATCTGTTTTCTTGATCTAATTAGTAATTACACAAAATGGAAATTACTATGGTTCTGCATTGTCGTGGATCTGGTTGTTTATATGTTTTTTGCTTTCACTGTATTCTGCATTTCCATCTTACCACCATTAGATTATTGTATGACATAGGTGACACATTTTTTTAACCAGTCAGGAACTAAGGATAAGCATGCAGGCCTTATGATTTCCCATCATCTCTGTAAATGATAAAATAGCACACGAGCAAATTGACATGCAGTTATTTTGCACAGCTGAAAAATGATAGCTTTATTTTAAGCTCTACTGATCAGTAGTCAGCAATGCTTTGATTGTGAACTATAATAGTAAAGTGTACCTATAGATTATGATTAGTGAAATTCAGCTTCTTTGCGTCTTACTTTAGTATCCTATCTAATTGATTGTCATTCATTGGTTCAGGGGACTCTAATTGATTAGTTTGAGTGGCTGTTATTATGGAGAGGGTTTCATCTGCAACAGCAGCAGAAGTTGAGGATAGTCTTGATGCTTTCTCCTACATGTCAGATGTGCTGCTCATGTGCTCAATATAATGGTCCAAGCAGGATTGCAAGTCATACCAAATGCAGTTGGAAGGGTAAGAGACATTATCAAGGTTGTCACATCTACACCTTCTCGTCTACAAACATTCAACTCAATCGTTCAAGGCATTAGGTCTCAAAGGCAAGTCGAGGCTGGTTCTGGTGTTCCCCATCGCTGGAATGCTACATATGACATGTTGAATGAAGCTCTGAAATATAAAGCAGCTCTCAATAGGTTCGCATCTGAATAGGTTCGCATCTGAGCAATATTAGGATGTTCCTAGCGAACAAGATTGGCAAAAAGCTGAATCGCTGCATGAATTTCTAGAACAGTTCAGTGAGGCTACAAAAGCATTTTTTGCGGATAGGCATCCAACAGCCCACCTCGATCTTTCTGAAGATGTTGATGGCAGTCCGAGATGCATTGCTGATGAGACGTGGAATACCAATGAACTGCTTAATGAATTGGCTGAAGCTATGTATACCAAGTTTCAGAAATACTGGGCTGCGCCTAGTATGATACTTCTCATAGCTGTTGTCCTGGATCCATCCATGAAAGCTGACTTTGTCAGGTTCTTCTACTTGACTGTTGAGAATGCAGAAGCGAAAAGCGAAGATGAGAGAGCTTAGGCAATACTTGAAGAAATATTATCTAGAGTATGAGAGGATTGTGAGGAACAACACCGGTCCTGTCTTCGTTTCATATAAAGAGGAAGTTTTAAGTCAAGGCGATTCGAGTTCTTCTGGACTTCGTGGCAAACGGCGTGTAGAGGTTGCATTTGCTCAATTTTCATCACAAAACTTGAGTACTCGCTCAGAAAAGATCAGAATTGGATATTTATTTGGATGATCCCAGAGTAGTTGTGAGACCGACATAGAACTTTAATGTTCTAGCATGGTGGAAGAAAAACTCGGATGCCTATCCTATCTTGTCTTCGATGGCCAGAGACTTCTTGTTTATTCCTGTTAGCACAGTGTCCTTAGAATCTGCTTTTAGTGCTGCTGGAAGGATACTTGGCAAAAATAGGACATCTCCCTCTCCAGAACTCTGGAAGCGTTAGTGTGTGCGAAAGATTGGTTGATTGGCTTTTAATAATGCAGAAGAAGGTGATTGTTATATTTAAGATACATATTGCAAAGCCGGTTTTGTTTACAATAGTGGTTTAATATGTTTGTCTTGTTCAATGCAGGTGAACCAATGACCGGGCATGGTATGTTTGAATCTGATGAAGAAGTAGATGGTTGACAGGTTAGTTCACTAGAAATGTTGTACAGTGTGTTTCACTGCATATTCTGAAATTATAACTTTAATCTTTCTTCGTCATTTGTTAAGTCTTTTCATCATTTGTCTCACGCTCACCTACATCTCTATTGGATTATAGTTTCAAACAAAAAAGTATCTCTGTTGGATACTAGTGTAGTACCAGCAGGTTAATGATATGCTTGTCTTTCTAGATATCTAAACATTTAAAATCCCAACCTCTACGGTGTAGACAGTAACGTGCATACCACTGTTAGCCTAATAATGCTCTCTTAGTTGAACTCACTAACTTGTAGACCTCTTATTATAGGATGCTGACAAAGGACCTTGTGGCAGAGATAGGTTCTGTTTGGCTCACAGGACTAAAGGTTAGTCACTAAAGTCTAGTCCTAAACCATTTAAACAGGTGACTCATTTTTATTCTAACCTAACTAGTTGTAAGTTTCTCTCTGCAGTCCATGTATCCAATCAGGACTTGACTAAACTTTAGTAACCTAAAAAATTTAATTAGTTAGACTAATAACTAATTAGTTGTAGTTGTATGCACGTTTACAGAATTGATTCTGGGTGGTCTCGGTACAAAGATAGGCAATAGTGCTTCTTAGTACAAAGATAGGCACGAGTACTTCTGTTCATGCTTTACATGTTTCTTGCATTTTAGATTTTGGAATAAGATTTTCAGTATTGCAGTGTTTCAGGTTACAAGGATCAGGTTGTTTTGGAAGAAAACTGGTAGTTCTACAAGATGCAGCTGGCAGTCTTACAATGGCATTGTTACTGAGAAATTGTAGCTTATGTCATTCAGAGAAGGACAATACACATTTGCATGACATTATTTCTTATTTTCTTGAATTAAATCAATTTGCACGGACAGATGTAACAGATGGATGGAGAAACTTGGATCCGGCTACATGTTATTTTTTTTTATTATTTCTTATCTTTTTAAATTAAATTAACATATCAGTGATGATGGCCGTACCCCTGATTTGGTTGATCAGGGCCTCGAACTCATTCGATACTGTACATGTTCTTGCTTGTGAGAGCCCTCGGATTGCATTATAGATCCGACCCGAGGATTCAAAAAGGGATAGGACTGGATTAGGATGGTGTGACGTGTAAGATTGGATTGGATTGAGCTGAAACAAATCATTAGGTTCTAGGATCGGGCTGGGTGCAATAATTAATGACCTTAGGATTGGAGTGGAGTTGGGGCCGGATCACAGCCCTTTATCAGGCTATAATATACTAGTATATACTCCTACTTGACATGGTATGATCATATCTGATCTGAAGCATGTATACAGTATATGCTCGTATATTCTTTTGTCCATCTCTGACACGTCTCGTCTGGCATTGTCCTTCTAGGAATCAGCTACCACCACTGCCACGCCCAGGTTGATCTAGAGTAAAGATGTCCAACGGACCGGTCCGGCCCGGCCCGACATGGGCCCGTGCCAGGCACGGCCCGATGGGGTTTGGGCCGGCACGGCACGTCGTGCCTACCGGGCCATGCCGAGGTGGGCAGCGTGCCTGACCTACGGCCCAGGCACGGCCTGCTGGGCCGTTTATCGGGCCGGGCCGGCCCGAGAAACACGGCCAGTCCAGCGTGCCGGGCCAGCCCGGGCCCACGATGAAGCGCGAGCAGCGGAGATGCAGTGGCCGCCGGCGACCTTGCCCTTGGGGCCCTTGACACCGGCGAGGAGACGGAGGGGGCGTTGGCGTCCGTGGCGTAGAGGTGGGAGGGGAAGGGAGTTAGGAGTGCGGTGCTCTGGATCTCCACCCGAACGCGCCCGCCGGGTCTCTGCAGCCCGCGGAACCCCCCACCGTCACGGCCGCCGGAGTGGAGGCAGGGAGGGGGCGTCCGCGTGGGGGCGCGACATCGGCGCCCGTGCGCGAGGGCTGAGGGGAGGGAGGGGCATCCTGCACGGCACCGACAGCGCTTCCGGGGGCCAGACCTAGGACCGTGGGCGAGGGATGCGGAGGAGGAGGGGACAAGCACGCCGCCACGTCGGGAGAGAGGGAGAGGAAGGGACGACGGGGACGGAGGCGGCGGGGAGCGGGAACGGTGGGGGTGGGGTCGCGGGAGGCTTGGGCTCGACCGGCGCGCCTCGTGAGAGAGCGAGAGAGGGAGTGGATGGGAGCTTGGGTTCGGGTGCGAGGGAGAGCCGCTGCGCCGCGGCGTGCGCATGAGGGGCGAGGCGGGGACGGTGGGTGGCGCTGGGCCGCGTTGGGCCGCGGGGAGGGGAGAGGCCGGGCTGTGCCAGCCCACGGGCCTGAGCAGTGGCCCAGGCACAGCCTGCTCCCTCGGGCCGGGCCAGCCCGGGCCTGCACGTCACCGGGCCGTGGCGTGCTCGTGTCGGGCTAAAAAAGCGGGCTTCATGCCGTGTCGTCGTGCCTCGGGCTACATGAACATTTATAATCTAGAGAAAGACCTTGTTTACCTTGGTTTTTTTAGGGGAGCCTTGTTTACCTTGCTGCCCGTGATCTTGGCTGTAACGAACTATAAAATGCAAGCAAACTTAAACTAACAAATGGGCCGTTTCCGGTCCATAAGCTAGATTGTTATACTTTGGGTGCATGTGCCCCCCGCCCCCCCCCCCCCCCCCCCGCGCCGCCGCAGCTCGCGCTGTCTCTCGAGGCGATGATGCCAACTTTTTGAATTTGTGATAGGACTTATTTTGAGGAACTCTGTATTCTGTTTCCATTTTAGCTATTGAATATAGTAGGATTCAAGATACCCTTTTAAAAAAAACCTTTGTAAGAAAAACACTTTGCTATATGGGATCATTGCAGCACTCAGCGCTCCTAGACAACAAACTAGGTGGGAATTAGACAGGAATCACTTCTCCTTTTACATTGGGAGTAAAAAACCCCTTTAAAGGTAAAATATATTTTCAAGCATAGAATCATTTATTTATTTTTATATATGTGCGCATGAGGCGGCAGCTGCTGCATTGTTGCCTTTGACACCAGGGGTAAAAGGGTAATTTTACATACAAGTTAACAAAATTAGAGCCTAAACTAACAAAAAGGCCAAGAAAGAAAACAAATTTTGTTTTGGGGCTAAATAGGGAAGTTCAAAAAAAAGAGCCACGAAAGAAAATACAACTTTTTTAGGGCTAAGAAACTAATTCTCTCTCTCTCTTTAATCCAAGTTTGCAGCATGTTTGTACTCTGCAGGAGGGGGGCTGAGATGGAGTTTGGAGGCGTGGATGACTTAGTCGCGCATTGGGCCATCCTGTAATTCGGCCCAATAAGGTCCACTACTCCACTCCCGCTTCCCCCAGGCCCTAGCCCAACGCGGTGAGACGGTGAGCCGCGACGTCAGCAAAGCAGCAGCGCCGGGGTCGATTGTTCTGGGTGCATCAGCGGGCGGCCTGTGAACAGGCCCACGCACGATATGGTAGCAACACCAGCCGCTAGTTGGCCCATGCCCTCACCGGAAGCAAAGCCCCCTCGTAAAAATCCGAGGCGCCCTAAACCCTCGTCCTCGTCCTCGCGATGTCGAGAGCTCCTCATCCACTACCCGCACCTCCTCCCCTCTAAAACCCCAGCCCCTCCTGCCCCCGGCTGCTCTCAGCCACGAGTAGGCGGCCGGCAAGCCAGACCAAGGAGCCCGCGAGCGCGAGGGCTCGCCGACGCGGATGGCGCTACTCCTCCGGCCGACTCCTCCCTCCCCGCACCTCCGCGCGCTCCTACGCTGCCTCCTCTCCACTGGCGCCGGCCCCTTCCCCTCCCGCATGCTCCCCTCGCCCCGCTCCACCGCCGCCGTCCCTCGGCTCCTCTTCGGGCCCAGGTATGTCCTCCCGCTTCCCACCACCTCCCTCGCTGGAGCTGGACGGTTAATGATATGGTGCTATCCCCCTCTCCTACTGTAGGGTTGTGGCGGCGGCGGCCCCGCGGCGCAATGGGGTCCCGGTGCGTGCGTTCATGGCCTCAACGACGGCGTCTGAGGCGATGCACGAGAAGCGGGTGGCCGCCGAGTACACTGCTGCCAATGTCCAGGTGATTATTGCTGCAATTTCTTTTCAATTCCACACTTAGAACCACAACATAGTGGTGAGAACATACAAGTGGTAAAAAAAACTTAATTAATGAGGATTCGGTTCATTCCTCAAATCTTTTATTAACAATAGCATCTGAACCTGAAGATCTCAAATCTTTCATTAATAATATAGCATCTGAACCTGAGATATACATACAAGTTAGGCATTGGTTGTATATATATAATTGCCATCGGAGCAGGGGAAAAAAAAATTTCCGTGTATTGTTCATGGACATGTGTAATTTTACAATTCTACAGAGAAAGGCACATGGGAATTGGCATGAGTATTTCTGGATTGTGAAACTCAACATTACTGTCAATAAGCTAACAATGTGTTATTAGTTTATCAATGCTGCCACTCACTGGAGTTATTTGCTAGTGTAGTATAGAACTTAACGATCTTTACTGGAGTTATTTATGCTCAATTGGTATTTTTTTAGGTCCTAGAAGCATTAGATGGAGTTCGCACAAGGCCTGGTATGTACATTGGGAGCACAGGACCACGCGGATTGCATCATCTGGTATATCAAATGCGATATTATGCTTCTGTTTCTGCGTTTATTTTAAGGCGTTCTACTTTATGTCTTGTTTGGTCATTGTTTTGGTTTGTCTATAATAGGTTTACGAAATCTTGGATAATGCTGTGGATGAAGCTCAAGCGGGGCATGCTTCTAAGATTGATGTAGTTCTTCATGATGACAATTCTGTTAGTGTAACAGACAATGGACGTGGGGTATGCAGTTTCTAAAAATCTGAATTCCATGGTTTTTTTAATTAAGGAATTGTTTCAACGCATGATGCTTTTGAAATATTCTGGACACATTTGGTTGTGGTTTCCATGTGTCATGCTGTTGTGTTCATTGGCAGTCTGGCTGATAATTGTGCTTGTTGGGGAGTTAATTAGCCCAATATATATATTTAAGAAACTCCAGTAGTCTTTGTACCATATGTAGATGAAATAACAATGAATTGCCATGTATACTCCTTGCCATGCTTCATCGAGTCATTATTTAAATTTACAACATTGTCATCATTTAAATTTAAATGGACACATGTTTCAACCTAGGGTGATAGAGTGAGATTTTTTTGAGGTGCCGATTAAGCTATTAACCATGTCACAAGAAAAAAGTAAGGATAATTTGAAGTGGTTTATTTGGCCCTTTTCATGCTAGAAGTTGGATGTCATCCTTCACATTTCCACAGGGTATTAGTCAACACGTCCCAGAGGGTTCTAGCTATTATTTTGGTTTTATGCTTATAGTAGCTGAAGTTTTTACGTGTACAGAGTGTGAATCTCTTTGGCAGTCAGATGCTCATTCCCTTGCCAGATGTCTAATTGAGTGCACTATTTATTTTTATAATAGCACTGCTGCATCTTTGTATGATATTAGATATTAGGCCTTGTTTGGTTTGCACAATTGGACTCGGAGTTGGTGAATTGGAATTATGGCATGTCTAATTCTTCTTCTGTTTGGTTGCCCTGGGAATTGGAATTACAATTACAACCTATTTAAGGCTGAATTGGAGGACAACTAGAAGGGGGCCTCCATGATTTGGATCTCAGCCCCTCAGATTTTGTGCCTGACCCCTGATTTCACTGGAAATGATGAGTTTGTCCTGTGCCCCCCTCTGATCATTGCCGGACTCTTGTCACCATCGATTGCCATCAAGCACCATCATGGGCCACTAGTTGCTGCCGATTCCTTCGTGTAGTTTGAGTGCACCTCCATTGACTGCCTAACGGTCTATAAGACCACCATGGGGATGAGCTCCATGGTTGCGAACATGCCAAAATCCATGGCTGTGGCTGCAGTGTAGGTGGGGTCCATGACTGCCACCATAGGAATGAAGCTCTATGGCTGCTGGGCACGAGCTGCATGAGCCCTGAGGTCCTGGCATGGCCACTGTTGCCTCCTCTCTCCCAGGACAATTTCCTGTTCCTGTTCTGCTCATTTTCCACAGACCACAACCTCATCCGCACTCTGGCTACTGGAATTCGGTTCAGGGGCAAGGTTCATGATTAGTCTCTGGAACTGCATGGCGAAATCCATGGCTGCCATTGCCGGGGCGACCTCCATGGCCACCATGACATGATCTTCATGGTCACCACGGGCCATCGCCACTGCTGTCAGGTGAATCGTATGGCACGTTTTGCATGAGAACGAGCTGGGCTAGAAGCTGCTAGAACTCATGGCCTTGGCTTGAGCTTGGCTGTGGAGGAGATCCTGGAGTTTTATCATGGAGGGAGAGGGGTCCTGGAGTTCAGGCTGTTTGGCCATGGAGCCCACAAACCAAAAGTTGACAAAGACGAAAGGAGGGTACACCAGGTCCAGTTGTGATTCTATTTCAGAGTGCTAATCTTTTAGCAATCAAACACATAAATTAGAATTAGAGAGCAGTTCATTTCAGCCCTGTGTTTGAATTGGAGAGCCAATACAGTTCAGTCATCCCAATTCTTGGGACCAAACAGAACCTATAGTAAAATTTTGTCAATTGAAAATGTTTAGTTTGCCTGAATTTTATAAAGGATTGCAGGATTTTTGTGCTCTAGTTCAAATAGCGTGTTAACAACTGGCTGCCAGATTTTGGAGCTTTAAAATTTTGGTTCCTCGTATCATTTTAGTAACTTAAATGAAAATTTTTGACTACCTGATATGTATCATCTTGCACTGGTCAACTAACACGGAGTATCATTTAGGGCCTGTTTGGAACGCAGGAATTTCACAGGAATCACACAGGAATTTCACAAGAATCAGTTCAATTTCACAGGAAAAACGCAGGAATAGGGAAAAAATCCCGCATTCCAAACAGGCCCTTAGTCTGTTATTTTACTGAGTTCTTTAATCTCTTGTACTGCAGATTCCTACGGATATGCACCCCCAGACGAAGAAATCTTGTGTGGAGACTGTCTTAACGGTATAGTTAAACTTTTTTTTTGTAACCCTCTTTAGATCTTACAGACTCAAAATGTTGTTTATTGGACTTTTCAACCACTATAAGCTCTTTGCATACTTAGCTATGTTTCCTTTCCTGTGCAAGAGAGCACATCATCTGACAAATTCACAAATTCCTACCGATTATTATTATTTTTAGGTATTGGTACAATATTTCAATCCTGGGGACTTTTTTCTGTTATATGTTTTCGATCAACTCATGTGCTTGCACAAAATGTTTTAATTGGTGTGCATTTTGTGCCTTTTGGTTGTAGCTGCACAGGCGAAATATTGTTTTGCTATTGCATTTGTTGTATGCCCATGAAACAAAACCATGCGAGCCTGACTTTGTGTTCTACAAATTGCAGTGATTTTATTCTTATTTTCTTAGCTTATTTTGTAAAACAATCAACTGAAGCTAGCATAGGACAATGAACAAAGAAGGAATTTTTGAATGTATACCTTCTTAAGAAGGATAAAAATGGCAGCTTCCTTCAAGTGACGATGATTTTATTTTCGTTCTGGGCTTAGTTTTTTTTTTTGTTGTTGCATACGTCCTATTGGATTGTTTGCTTGAGTAATGCAGACATATTGCTTTGTTGCCTAAGATTATCACCGTGTAAACAGAAGAACTTTGATGTGCATGGATTTCAGCAATGCAAAACTTTGATTTTTATCTGTTCTTTTGTTTGTCAAGTATTTGGTGCTTGTTTGGTTACTTGCTGCCCTTAAGTATTTTTGCTAACTCAGTTTTCAAAGCATTTTTGTCATTTCTAAACTCTGATGTCTTTCTTGATGCCAACACTTGAAATCTTAATGTTAATTAACTTGCTGTCTTAACGATGCAGTTAATGCACGCTGGTGGCAAATTTGGAGGTTCAAAGAGTGGTTATAGTGTCTCTGGAGGGCTTCATGGTGTTGGTTTATCAGTTGTTAATGCTTTATCAGAGGTTTGTATTTTGATCTCTTACTAGTTCTGAAAATAAAATAAGAGAAGTTCTATAGTTAAAGATGATTCGCTGGGTGATAGCAAAGTTAGTTAAACTTGCTCTTAAGTTTGCAGATTCAAGTTTATCTTTTTTGAAGATAGTAATCTGGTAGCTTCATTTTCTGTAGTGTGCTGTGTGAATAGTCCATGAATTATGTTGCAGAACCTTACTACCTCCCAAGTCTAGACAAATTATGTCGCAGAGCCTTACTACCTCCTAAGTCTAGACAACAATAATCGAGAAGTAATATTACAGAGGACTAGAATATTTTTTTCCTAACATTTCACGGCTGCTGCGATCTGGCTTAGCTAGCTACTGGATAACTGAAGTAAGGACTACAAGTCCTTTGCAATTTTCCTCTGAGGTGTAAATGGTAGATTAGAAATGTTAACAACAACAACAACAACAACAACAACAAAGCTTTTAAGTCCCAAACAAGTTGGGGTAGGCTAGAGTTGAAACCCAGCAGAAGCAATCAAGATTCATGCACGTGAATAGCTATTTTCCAAGCACTCCTATCTAAGGCTAAGTCTTTGGGTATATTCCATCCTTTCAAGTCTCCTTTTATTGCCTCTACCCAAGTCAACTTCGGTCTTCCTCTGCCTCTCTTCATGTTACTATCCTGGCTTAGGATTCCACTGCGCACCGGTGCCTCTGGAGGTCTCTATTGGACATGTCCAAACCATCTCAACCGGTGTTGGACAAGCTTTTCTTCAATTGGTGCTGCCCCTAATCTATCACATATATCATCGTTCCGAACTCGATCCCTTCTTGTATGCCGCAAATCCAACGCAACATACACATTTCCGCGACACTTATCTGTTGAACATGTCGTCTTTTCGTAGGCCAACATTCTGCACCATACAACATAGCAGGTCTAATCGCCGTCCTATAAAACTTACCTTTTAGCTTCTGTGGTACCCTTTTGTCACATAGGACACCAGATGCTTGGCGCCACTTCATCCACCTAGCTTTGATTCTATGGCTAACATCTTCATCAATATCCCCGCCTCTCTGTAGCATTGATCCTAAATATCGAAAGGCCTTCCTAGCCACTACTTGACCTTCGAAACTAATATCTTCCTCCTCCCGAGTATTAGTGCCGAAGTCACATCTCATATACTCAGTTTTAGTTCTACTAAGTCTAAAACCTTTGGACTCCAAAGTCTCCCACCATAACTCCAGTTTCTGATTCACTAATGTCCGGCTTTCATCAACTAGCACTTCATCGTCCGCGAAAAGTATACACCAAGGGATGTCTCCTTGTATGCCCCTTGTGGCCTCATCCATCACTAAGGCAAACAGATAAGGGCTCAAAGCTGACCCTTGATGTAGTCCTATCCTAATCGGGAAGTCATCCGTGTCTCCATCACTTGTTTGAACACTAGTCACAACATTGTTGTACATGTCCTTAATGAGCCCGACGTACTTCGTTGGAACTTTATGTTTGTCCAAAGCCTACCACATAACATTCCTTGGTATTTTATCATAAGCCTTCTCCAAGTCAATAAAAACCATGTGTGGGTCCTTCTTCTCCCTATACCGCTCAATAACTTGTCTTATTAAGAAACTGGCTTCCATGGTTGACCTTCCGGGTATGAAACCAAATTGGTTCATAGAGACCCGTGTTATTGCTCTCAAGCGATGCTCGACAACTCTCTCCCATAGCTTCATAGTATGGCTCATCAACTTAATTCCCCGGTAATTAGTACAACTTTGAATATCCCCTTTATTCTTGTAGATCGGTACCAAAATACTTCTCCTTCACTCGTCAGGCATCTTGTTCGATCGAAAAATATGGTTGAACAGCTTGGTTAGCCATACTATAGCTATGTCCCCGAGGCATCTCCACACCTCTATTGGGATACCATCCGGTCCCATCGCCTTACCTCCTTTCATCCTTTTCAACGCCTCTCTGACCTCAGATTCTTGGATTCTCCGCACAAAGCGCCTATTGGTGTCATCAAAAGAGTCATCCAACTGAAAGGTTGTGTCCGTATTCTCACCAACTGAAATGTTAACAACTTAACATAAAGTAAAAACAGGTAAACAATGCAGCTGGTGTGCTATACTGATATACATACCTCAATTGTTGAAGTATGAGAACTATCAGAATATGTGCCTGTTTCTTTTCTGGCCAATGTCATCTATTGTAGAGTGTTTATTTCTGTCCCTATGTTGATACCTGGTCCAACTTCATCAGAAGCAATAGGGCTGGGGTGAGAGCCAACAGGACTAATTGCCATGTTGACTTGTTTCTCTGATTCTGATATGACTTGTATTTATGGCTAGATTAGCAAAGAATGAAAATATCAGGTTATCTAGAAGTAAAATGTTGAAGAGCACAAGGAAGTGACCATTATTTAGCATTTTAATAAAAGCTATGCACACGTCTGGGCTTGTCTGGAATCATGCCTTTCTCCTCAAGGGTGACAGGCTGAGGGAAGGAGATACCAGAAGGGAAAACATTTTTGTTTACTGGATAGTTTAGCATAACATGACATACTATTTTACGATTTGGCAGATGTATAGTTAGTAGTTATGCAAACAGCTTTTATCTATCAATGTTTCAGCCTTTGGCTATACCACGTGAACTCTATGATGGTGTTCAACCATCATAGTGGTATTTAGTAATTTAGTAATATGCGAAACACAGCTTTTGCCTGTCCTAGTGTTATGTCTTAACTTACCTGGAAAAAGACCATGCGGGGCTTGTGCAATTATAATACAGGCCAGCATCTATTGTACAAAAATTTCTGTGGGTCCTACCTCTGCTTCATGCTATGATTTTTTGTCGGAGTAAAGCACATTACACTGTAGTGTCACTACTGACCATTTTTGTTGAAATTCGACTTCACATTTTTTTTTCCCAATTAGCTTCCATGTAAGAAAATTTTCATTATACTGTACCACCAGGAGTTCTGCTGGAGTTATATGAAAACAGACGTCAATTGCATTGTTAACATGTTTTAGATTTTTATCCCTGCATGTTTCACGCCTTTGATATAATTGATCATCATGATGTCACTGTCCCAGGCACTTGAAGTTACTGTTTGGCGTGATGGGAATGAATACAGACAAAGCTATTCAAGGGGAAAACCAACGACAACACTAACTAGTATCACACTGACTGGTGAAACAAGTCCTCGTCAAGGAACAAGCATCAGATTTTGGCCTGATAAAGATAGTAAGCTTATATTCTTACAAATAAGTTCTCTGGTCTAACTTCTAAGCACTACTAGTGATGCTGCTCCAGGGATTAACCATTATTTTAAATGTAGTATTTACTACCACGATCGATTTTGACTTCAATACAATCTCCAGTCGCATTCGGGAGCTTGCCTTTCTAAATCCTGAGGTATGTAATCCTTCTCCTAGATAACTTGCACACTGTCTTATGCCCTGTTAGCCCGATCTGCAGGGATTTCAGTAGATTCATTGTTGATCTTTGTTTTGTATTCCTAAGGCTTGTAAGAGTTTTTATTTCTTTTATTTACCTTGACCCAGGCCAACTCATACCATGAGCACGTGCAGACGTGCTTGTTACATGATTGGGCACACAATACTTTAGATTCAACTTTCTCATTACAGAATTGGGTTTGTCATCAGTTTTTTGTTGCACTTAGGTGTTTTTTATCTCATGTTGATACACATGCACAGTTTAACTGTAATATTTTTCATGTGAATAACACACCTGTGTTTAATTAAACCACTATGTTTTTCCAGATAACAATAACCTTGACAAAGGAAGAAGGGCACACAGTTCAACATAATGAATACTGTTATGCTGGTGGCCTTGTTGAATATGTTAAATGGTTGAATACTGACAAGGTTTGCTCTAGATCATATGAAGCTCTTTGTTCATCCAGTTCCATTTTTGCTAAGATTCTTAAAATGTAGTAGTGGTTTCCTATTCTGAGTGATGTAGAAGTGGTTTTCTATTCTGAGTGTCCATTAGACATAAGTTTTCCCTACAGGTTTGAATTGCATTTTCTGGTGGACTCACAAAAAAAATATTAAGATCTACATTTACTTTGTTGTTTTTTCTATTTGCACAAGTAATTGAAATGAACAATACATGAATATGCTGTATTTACATGAATGTTGATTTCCTTGGAAATTTTATGCTGACTGCTACATGGTTTTTGAGGTGTTGTGGCATCCTGTAGTTCTAGAGGTATGCCTGGACGCATAGGTGATGCCTCAAAAAACCATGATCTGCTATATTGTTGATCGCAAAAATTAGATTGTGATTTTCTTTCTCGAATGACGCTGGAAAGTTGCGTGTCATTTCATTAAGAGAAAGTACAGTGACTCATGAGCCATGTTAAATAACCCCCGCCTTGAGCATCCCCTCCATGCATACGCGCCACAGACTAGAGCAAGAACACAACCAAAACTTGACCAAAGACCACCAGGGCCTAAGCACTTGGGTTTAGCGACCTAGTGAGCCAAATAACTTCTCTTTTACCGATTTATTACAATGCTTGAATGCTCTCATTTCTTCAGACGCTCATAGACTGAAGTACTGAACTGAACTCTCTTCCCTAATACTTACGAAATGTTATCTTTGCTTATTTTTGTCATAATTGCTTGTCGTGTATGTATTTGTTTATTGTTCTTCTGAAGGGACTAGTATCAACTTGCACCAAAGCGAGGGCAATAATTTGCATGTTAGTAATAAGTACTGTTGAGGCTTCCCTGTGCCTCTAATTTCACTTGTAGAAAGAAGCCATCAGGTTGAAGTTTAGATTTGCTTGTAATTAGCAAAGCATTATATTGTATTGTTGTTACCCAGCAACAAACCAACCTAATTCTTTTTCTTGGATGTGCTTTCTGACCTAGAAACCCCTGCATGACCCGATTGCGTTCAGAAAGGAGTTGGATGGTATAACAGTGGATGTCTCCCTTCAATGGTAAAATTTTTTCCTTGATTTTTTGTGCAAAATACTCCCTCCGTCCTGAAATACAAGGTACCCAAACAATTTTATCACTAAATAAGAGTCTGACAAAAGATTAACTTGCCCCTCAATAATTAGTTATTCGGTTGTAAACTTGCTTAATTCCTAGTAACCATAGTCTAAAAAGGTATGCATGTATGTCATTGATTTTGGCTACCAATTACATGAGTCATTTTGGGCAAGATAACTGATTAAAGGCATGCATGGCTGCATTCATGGATGGGGTTTAAAAGGCACATGCATAGATGGTGTTGAGAAATGTGGAATCCCTTATAATTCAGGACAAATTTTGAACCTTCGATACCTTGTATTTCAGGATGGAGGGAGTAGTACAGTTACATTTATGCACCACATCACATCTTTCCATTTTTAGCAAGGAGAAACAGTTTGTCTGATTGAACATATCTACAGTTTTTGGGATGTCCTGTCTGGTTAAAAACTTTTTAACATTTGAGTTATCAAAATGTGATACCTTATGTGTCCTGAATGTTTTTGCTAAAAAAGTTCGAGGATTGGGTCAATCCTGATGGATTTTTTTAAGACTTGATATATATCCACTATATTTTTTTTCTTTGTCTTGTGTCTCAAGTTTGTGGATAGAGTTATATGGTTCTGCAATTAATTGACCAACCGCAGCTATCTGGCACGTTCATGGACTTGTTTTGCAATTTACTATATTCTATTCCAAAATTTAGTATTTGACTCAGGGAATAATTTTGTGCTTTCTTCTGAAGCAATAAATTGTCACCATTTACAGGTCCTCTGATTCATACTCTGATACAGTGCTAGGATACGCAAACAGTATCCGCACTATTGATGGTGGTACTCATATTGATGGCTTGAAGACTTCATTGACAAGAACCATTAATAATCTTGCAAAGAAGTCAAAGACTATTAAGGTGACAAAGTACAGACTGTTGTTTCTTCGGTTCCTTGCGAATTCACCCTGTTGTCTTTCTTATACTCAACTGTAACCAGATGATTCTAAACCATTTCATTGGAGGTTTGTTTCTTAATTGGTACTGTGGACTGCAGTATCAGCCATATGTGAATGGTCTGCTTAAGTCTTTGAAGTGCACCTTTGAATCCTATTTATCCAACCAATGAAAAACATAATTAACTATATCAGTTGCTCTTTGTAGGATAAGGATATTACCTTGAGTGGGGAGCATGTAAGAGAAGGGATGACATGCGTCATTTCAGTGAAGGTCCCTAGTCCAGAGTTTGAGGGTCAAACAAAGGTTTCAGCTTGATTTTCCTGTCATGGTCCTTTAAATTTGTGTGATGATTGATGCAATACCATTTCCTCTACTCCTAATATCGGGTCAATTTTGTTTCCTTTTCTTGCACAGACAAGGTTGGGAAATCCAGAAGTACGGAGAATAGTTGAACAGTCTGTTCAAGAAAACTTAACAGAGTACTTAGAGCTTCATCCAGATGTTCTGGATTCAATCCTATCAAAGTCCCTTAATGCTCTCAAGGTACCTGATTCTTGTAATAATTACATGTTTTTTTGAATGAAAAAATATTTTATATCCTATTTATTGTTCTTGCAAGATGGATTCCCTAGGAGTTCTTTTTTTAGTTTGTTCTGCTGCAGTATGTGATAAACTCCTTTTGTTTCAGGCTTCGTTGGCAGCCAAGCGGGCTAGGGAACTAGTTAGGTCAAAGAGTGTGTTGAAATCTTCTTCACTCCCTGGGAAATTAGCTGATTGTGCATCAACTAATCCTGAAGAATCTGGTGAGTCTACATTTATACTGGCAATGTGTAACGTCCTTGGGTTCAAATTTCAATCAGGCTTAGGCCTCTTGCACACTTCTTTCTTTGCACACACTTCTTGGCTTTGACATTTGCTGATCACACATGAATGCAGAAATCTTCATTGTTGAAGGTGATTCTGCGGGTGGTAGTGCAAAGCAAGGACGAGATAGAAGATTTCAGGTAAAGCTTGTTCATCTTTTTTCCAGTACGTTCAACAGTACTAGCACCACGAGTATCTCAGGATTCCTGTTGATATTTAGAGCTCTAGATTACTATTATAACTTTTAGATAATGTTTGATTTGGCCTAAATTGATGGAGAAGCTTTGTTTAACCCATTCTTGCTTTCTAGCTACTGATGCACCAATGCGGATTTCAAATATCATTTTACCTTGTGGTGTCAACCTCCAGAGCTTCTTTCAATATAAGCAGTGTTTTTCATAAGAATAAACCCCCCACATATTAATTTATACTTATAGTTGTAATGGAATTTGAGCATGCTAAATTGTGCCCTATTTGTATAGATGGAGCAATTGGTTGTAATTGTATGCTCTTTCATTTCTTTAGAATCAGTGCTTCCTGGATTCACAAAGATTCTATTATTTAGCTTTTGCTACAAATCCTAGCAGTTGCAAGGTGCATGCCGGTGTCGAAGTAGATTTGTTGTCTCACAGGAATTGTCTACAAAATGGTTAGAACATATGCACTTTATTTGTGGTGCATAGGCCATTAGTTCATTACTATACAATATGAGAAGATAGTCCACACTCCAGTCTATTTTTTTCTCTAAATCAGTTGTGTCAGCATCTTGCATGACATGTTCCTGTCATTCACTTAAATCTAATTTTGGACAACTGAATGCAGGCTATTTTGCCCCTAAGAGGTAAAATTCTCAACATTGAAAGAAAAGATGAAGCAGCCATGTACAGAAATGAAGAGATCCAAAACCTTATTCTTGCGCTTGGATTAGGAGTGAAGGTTGCATCCTCTCTTGTTCTCTTATTATGTTTCTTTTTCTTTGCTCTTATCAAATATATTATACTTTAGGGTGAGGATTTTAAGAAGGACGCTCTCCGGTATCATAAGATAGTTATACTTACTGATGCTGATGTTGATGGGGCTCATATCCGGACTCTCCTCCTTACTTTCTTCTTCAGATATCAGGTACGTATCAAGAAGCATCTGCAAACTTAAGTACCTCATCTGTTTCATTTATAAGTGTTTACAGATTGAGCAGCCTATACTACTGTTGACATTGTTTTTTTATTTTCTATACAAGATCTGTTGATGGATTGAGTGAATAGGTCTAAATGATAGGGTTTGATTTAGATAATCCTCGCCTGAAAAGTGAAACTAAAATGGTTGATAGTTGGGTTAGAATGGGGTTTGGAGTGAAAAATGCAATATGGCTTAGAATTGGTGTTGAGAACAGGTCAAACCCGAAGGAAAGTCTATGGCTGTTTCTTCATCCGAAAGTCCTTTCAGTACCCTATTGGCAATGCAGAAAAATCCACAAATATCCAAACAGTGTGAATGTGTGATCGCCCTTGCCCCTTGGTCCGAAACATGAATTTTCTTTTCCAGGTTATAATGTGACATGGTATTGATCAAACCCAATTAACCGTTCAGCCCATCAAATGGCTACTGTCTTTCTCAGTATATAGAAGTCCATAGGACTTTAGGGGCTCTGTTGGCGCTTTTCCTTTTAGGGTACTAGGGTCGGGTTTTGGTTTGCACAAGTTAAGTTGAACTAGGTATATAGAATTGGTTAGCAGTTTTTTTTACTAGCATGTTTGTTTTGAACTTCCACAAAAGATTTTGCTTTGAGCTAGCAACTGTCTGTACCGATGTTGGAAAATGTTTTATACTATTGTCATATTGTGAACAATGAAGGTTTTGATTTCCTTGCTCATACAATTTTGCAGAGAGTATTGTTTGATGAAGGTTGCATCTACGTTGGTGTACCTCCTCTTTATAAGGTTGGATTGTGGCTTCAAGTTTAGAAGGCTTGAAGATGAATTGATCTTAATTTTAAGAGTTATCTATGTTGCGGTGTTAGGTTGAGCGTGGAAAACAAGCACATTACTGCTATGATGATGCTGATCTCAAAGAGATAGTTAACACCTTCCCTGCAAATGCATCGTATCATATCCAGAGGTTTAAAGGTACATTTAACTAATGAGCATGAACACTATGAACTTCAAAGAAAATATCCTGGCACATCGAAAATCATATTTCTTGCATCAATGTACATTTTTAATTGCCTCCTATATCATCTTGACAAACCTCTCGAACTGGTACCATAGCCTCCACCTCCATCCGCCAACTTATTTTTTCTCCATTCACCCCCTGACTGGATTACTATAGTTATGTCGGTTTCAAGTTTTTACATATCCGTGGCTCTTATGTTTCCTTCATCTTTATATTGTATTTGCTTCTCTGGTGTCGCAACAGGTTTGGGTGAGATGATGCCTGCACAATTGTGGGAAACAACGATGGATCCTGAGAGGCGGCTGTTGAAGCAGCTTAAGGTTGAAGATGCTGCTGAGGCCAATGTTGTGTTCTCGTCACTTATGGGTACCCGGGTAAGCAACCGAGGATTCCTGAAAGCACTCCCAAGATAATGTATTTATTCTTCACGTTACTAAGGCCTGGTTTAGTTCCCAAAAATTTTCACCCCAAACTATCACATCGAATCTTGCGGCACATGCATGGAGTATTAAATATAGACGAAAAAAAATTAATTGCACAGTTTGGATGGAAATCGCGAGACGAATGTTTTAAGACTAACTAGTTCATGATTAGCCATAAGTGCTACAGTAACTAACATGCGCTAATGATGGATTAATTAGGCTTAATAAATTCGTCTCGCAGTTTTCAGGCGAGCTATGTAATTAGTTTTTTTTTTATTAGTATCCGAAAACCCCTTCCGACATCCCCGAAACATCCGATGTGACATCCAAAAATTTTCATTTCGCGAACTAAACACAGCCTAACTCTCCATATTGCATATTTCCAGGTTGAATATAGGAAGCAACTGATCCAGGAAGCTGCTAGCACGATCAACATAGATCAACTTGACATTTGAAGTTAGGCCGACCTTTCTGTGTATGATATAGAAGATGAACCTGCTGCTGTTCTTACCACTCCAACATAATTAAGTGTTGCAGACTTGATACCTTGCCAACATTTTTTTTTGGTGCTAGAGTAGCAGAAAACGTAGGGTAGAAACATTGGAACCAGGATGATGAGAGTCGGGTTTCCAGGCACTCCTAACGGAAACTCTGATTCATTTGTGGCGGTGTTGTAACCATTTTGGCTTGACAGAGTTGAGAGCTCACGGTGTAGTTCCCTGCCTGCCATTTTTGGCTTGACGGAGTTGAGTGCTCACGGGTGTATTCCCAGCTGTGGGTTCGATGCCTACCATCGTGCCTCTTATACGGTGTAATATGCCTTTATTTATCTCCGAATACTTGCTTTATGATTACGTCTCTCCTTTTTCAATCTGGCAGTAAGTATCTGTATGAACTATGGATTAGTCTGATGTTTCAATCTGTGAATCCGTCATGTTTTGGACGGTTTCAAGCCCAGTTCATATGTGAGCAAATTGCTAGACTACGAAAGTGTGCACTTGCGTGGACGTGTCTGGCAACTGGTTTGGTTTCTTCCACGTTTTATGGCCAAGCAACGGCGATAGCTAGCGGAACTTGTTCGGGAGAATTGGTACACCCTCGTCAACTGGTGGCCCATCGTGCAGGCAGAGCGTTGCGCGTTACTCGTACTTTTCGGTTGCTTTGACCGCTCTAGAGGAAAACTGTCACTTTTTTATCCAAGGGTTGCTCGTCGGAGTAGTTAGCTATCCTGGGTTCTCGCTGACGGTTTTGGCCCGCTTTTAGAGTTCTCATCACTATAATAACTACTACTGCAATGTGAAATATGCTTTATTGTGTGGTACTTATACCAATGATAATGAAGTAGCTATTTCTATTAGATTTAATTGGACTTGACTAAACCTTAAACTAAATAAGTTCAAGGTCCATAATAAATATTAGTTCAATAAAAAGTAATCTCGTATAGAAAATTGATATAAGATTGACTTAACTAAATAACCCTGCTGGCTCCTATTAATGTTTATTTCTTTGCGGGGAAGATTTCACTGGAACAACTAATTTTCGTTGTATTATTAATGTTTTTCCGTGCTCCTAAAATCATGGTAACCTTATTCTTGTTTTACTCATCAACATAAAAATAAAAAGAATTTACTTCTGGCCTCCTTCCGTGGCTTCATGGAACGGCGAGAGCTTCAACGTCGCGGCAAGAAGATGCCATACGCGAGGTCACACCGCATATATACATTGCTCTACTCTCTGAATACTGCCGCGATGACGGGAAGATACGGGCATGGCCGGTCTGAAGCCAAACAAATACGTACAGTACGGAGTAACTTTCAAAACTTGGAGGAGAGAGCACGCAAGTGTGTTCACTCTACCTCTCCAGCAGACTGCAGACATTCACCATGTTCGCTCGTTAGTTTCAGCCAGGTTTATTCAATCAGCCAACAGTGTTTTTCTCTCACAACAAACCAGCACCAGTCAGGCCAAACCAGCCCAGAAACCAACCAGCGAACACAACGACGAACAAAGCCTCCAACACGTCCAGGTGCATGCATTCATTGAAAACCTGAAATCGGCCAGTATTGTTGGCGGCTGGTTAAGGAGCGATACAGACACACTAGGACCAGCAAAGTCCCAAACAGAGGGACTACATGATTTTTAGTTTTACGGTGCTTTCGGCAAGGGGCTACATGATTTTTAGTTTTAGGGTGCTTTCGGCACCATGAATTGTTTTCGATTCTTACAAAAATCAGTTGAATCAGAGCCAAACAGCACACCAACAAAACGTTTTTCCTCGGAGCGATCCACTATGTGCCATCTACAAACCTGAAATGGTGAAAACGTGAAACATGGTTTCACAGTGATTCTGGTTCTTCCTCCTCACGACATATTTTTTCAGTTAATCCAACTTAAAATGGGGTTAAATTTAAGTTGTTATTTGCCCATAAAAATCATTTTTTGGGAGCATCCAAATTCTCAACTGTCGTATGGAAAATTTCAAGGCCATAAATTCATTTTCAGATTTTCCATATTCTCAACCCCGCCAGTTGTTTCTCCATACTTTCATTTATATGGCTTTGTTCGTTTGCTGGTCGTATGCTCCCACAATCACGGGCATGTCCAATCGTTCATAATAAGGTCCCACAAGCTTTAGAAAGAAAGGTAATAAAGCAACCGTTGAGGACAACTCTATCTCCATGTCAAAATAATAAGGACAAAAATGGTAACCCGAATGAACAAGCTAAAGAAATACGCGTCACTCCAGCTGGACATGGGAGGAGACCGGCTTCATTTATACACACATGTCAAAACCAAAGATTTGACCAGTTTTCAGAATTCCATGAGAAAATTGATCATTGCACAACAAACTGTACCTAGAAAATTGATCATTTATTTGTGTGTAGACTGTGGAGCAAGCATGTCGTGATGCACTAAGAATAGGATGCTTTAGCATGAGAGTTTCAAACGTCAGTTTAACTTGTATTGAAAGAATGAATTGTACTCTTGGTTGAATTTGGGTCAAACCATCATTGTATACCTTCGTGACTATGCTCAAATAAATCTTGAACATGCATTTTAAATATTTATTCAAATAAACTATATTTTATAGCAAGCAAGTTTTCACAATGCAGAAATTAGGACTAGTTTCTACTAGGTATCAAGAAACTATCTATCACAGTGCAACTATTCTATCTTGGGTCTTCCAACAATTCATCACTTCTCTCCTCCGGATCCTCTGCTCCAGCTATCTTCCTCCCCTCTCACCACCACACACGCAACACAGCTCAGCTCACGCGAACGGCGAACCGCCATGGAACTAAAAAATCCAGCCGCACACCACCCGCATCCCATGGCGGCCACCGCGGCCGCGGCAGGACTAGGTCCTCCTTCCTCTCCCGACGCCACAGTCACAGCACCGCTTCCTCGTCATTCCGCCGGCTGCCTCACGCTTCCGCTCGCCGTTAAGCATTGGTCTCGTTGTGGGGCTTCCTGATTGATGTGCGATGTCTGTGAAGTGTGAGGTCTTGTGTTTTTTGTTGTTCTTTTTGGTGTGCGCAGGGATGTTGTGTAGCACCTGTTAGTTGATCTCCACCAATAGGCCCAACGGCCTATTGGGTCCTTATCTCTGCTCCCTGATCGGGGGAGCCCAACCCTAATCCGGTTGGTAGGTCCCTGTCGCACAGCACACATAAAAGGAAGGTGGGGGTGGGGGTGAGTGCTCGAGGGACGAGGACGAGGTTCGACGGAGCCGCCACCCACCTACAGCGAAACCCTAATCCGATCCTAAAGAGTGTTGCCAGCGATGGGATGAGTCCGCCAACCCCGCCGCCTCTGCCTTGCCCCTACAGGACATCGCCGGCGTCATTGGACTTCATCTCGTCGGCGCTGGATGTCTTCTACACTGCGGCACCGGCTGCGGTGCATCTACTAAAAAGGCGAGGAGCCTATCCGGATATACGGGTTACACAGAAAGGTACACACACTTTAATTCTAACAATGGTATCAGAGCCAGGTTACTAAGTGTGTAACCCTAACCCTAACCGGGTAAAAGCAAAAAGAGAGAGACCGGGGTACTGTCTACCGGTCACCACCACCACCGCGTGTGGGGAAGAGAACAGATCCGTGTTCGGATCAGAGAAGAAGAAAATCAAGGGCCCTCGGCACTTGAACCCTAACCCTAACTGGGTTAAAGAAAGGGGGAAAAGAAAAGTTTTTGGCCTTAAGATGAACAGAGCCGAAACCCTAACCCTAGAACGAATCCTCATCCCTAACCGGTTGAATCCGAGAAGAATGAAAAGAAATCCAAATCGGACTCGACCGAAAAGAGAAACAGAAAAGAATCAAAGAAGGGGAAGGGAACCGATTCGGATGAACTCCGAAAAGAAAAAGAAATAAAAAGAAAATGGAACCGTATCCCTAGATCTTGTTTTCGGATGAACTCTGAAACGGAAAGAGAGACGATCAATCCAAATCGAAGAGAAACAGGGGCCGGCACATGAACCCTAACCCTAGATCCATTCGGATGAACTCCGAAAAGAAAAAGAAAGATCACAAACACAAATCAGAAAAGATGACAGGTCGGATTCCGAACCCTAGATCTATAACCAATTCGAAAAAGAAAAGAAAAATCCAAAGAGGAGAAGAACGGGGGTCGGCACACGAACCCTAACCCTAACCCTATTCCCCACATCAGTTCGGATAAGAGAAGCACAACCAAATCGAAAAGAACTAGGGGAAGGGAGAAGAAATCCACCCGAACTGGCCCTTCGCCGGCGCGGGAGAAGAAAGGCCAAACCGGGGCAGCTGCTCGCCGGGCTTGGCAAAGGGGGCACCACGGCTGGGTCGCTCGACGGCGGCGTGCTCACCCATTGGGGAGCACGCGCGCCGGCGAGGGGGCCGGCGACGGCGCCTTGCCTCGCTCCACTGTCCGCTCGCTCGCCGACTCGCTCTCATCGCTGGCTCGGTTGTGCTCGGCTGAGAAGAGAGAGCGAAGAAGAGAGAGGAGAGAGCAGCGAAATGGCTCTAGGGTTTGGCTGTGCACTGGCTGCGCCAGGGTTTTGACCTCCTGAAACGCGCGGGCGAGCCGTCGATCAAATCGAACGGCTACAAATGATCGGGCCGACCGAGCGGCCCAGGTGGGCGCGCGGGGCGTGATGCTTTGCCGGCCCAGGCCTAGGTTGTGGCCTAGGTACGGCCTGAGCGCGCACGGTGAGCTGGGCCGAGCCGGCATTTGCCGTTTTTTGGGCCAACAGAGAAGGATTGAGCCCGAGTGAGAAAGAATGATGGGTCGGGCCACTGTGGCAGTTCCAGTCCAAATCAAAGAACAAGTGAGAAATTGTTTTTTCATTTTCCATTGAATAAGGTTTTATTTCCTGGAAAATGAAGGAATGGCTCAAAAGAAAATAGAAAAAGTAATTAAAATGAAAGTTTTTCCAGTAAATGTTTATTTCCTGGAAATTGATTAATGGCTTAAATAAAATGGAAAAGAGAATTTCGCTGTGGGTAAAACTCAAGAAATTGAATTATTTTTCTGCTGCTAAAGAGAATTTGTTTATTCTCCAGTTAATTTGTACCAACGTGGTATTTAATTGGAGAAAAAGAAAGTTATCCCGCTGCTAAAGAAAATGTTGATTCTCCAGTTATTTTGAACCAATGTGGTATTTAATTGAAGAAAAAGAGTTTTCATATGATTATGATGTTGTTATTTTCTGACCAACGTTGTTAATAACAATATCGTAATGTTAATGATTTATGCATTAATTCTACTTCTGCCCAACGGTGATGTAGAATTAGTATATAAGAACATATGTTAATTTTAATAATTTATACATTAATTCTACTTCTGCCCAATGGTGATGTAGAATTAGTGTGTAAGAACAGTTGAGAAAGTTAAAGATTTATGCATTAATTCTATTTCTGCCTAACGGTGATGTAGAATTAGTGTATAAGAATAATTGCATGCAAATGATGTTATTTTTATGTTAAGAAAGGTTTTGACCTGGTTTTTTCATCTTGTCTGAGGTGGACTGGGTAGTCGCCTCACCGTGTTCCACTGAGTTTGTGGCATCGATGAGGGAGACAAACGAGAATGATGCCATTTGGGCAACTAAAGAAAGGGATTTGAATCCCAAAAGATGTCCTATGATTTTTGAGCATAGGAAATGGGTCACTGCCAACAAGAAAATTTTGGCTGTGATAAAGAACATGATTGAACCTGCAATTGTGGGCTCAATCTCAAATGTGTGACACGGTCACCGAGTACCTCGATAGAATAAAGAGTCAGTTCACTGGCACTTCAAAGACATATGCTACCCAGCTGATAAAGCAGCTGGTGACAGAGTGTTACTCTAGAAATGGTGGCATAAGAGAGCTCACGATGCGTTGTCAAAATTATGGCACTATCGTTCAGGCCATATTTCGAGGGGGAGAATAGAAAGACAAGTTAAGAATGATACTCTTCCTGCATTAAAGCTCTCAGATTAAGAATAATGCAGAGAATGCATAAAAGGAAAGTATGTAAAGAAAGATGATAAACGAAGCACATGAATTTTACAGATTATTCACACTGACATCTGTGGTCAGCTTTCCTGTAAAGAGTGTGGATGGTTATGATCCATTCACAGATGATTACTCCCATTATGACTATATTTATCCAATCAAAGAAAGAAAAGATGTATTGGATAAATTTAAGATATTAAAGATTAAGATAGTCAGGTCTGACCGTGGGGGAGTACTACGATCGGCATACCCTAAAAGAATAACATAGTAGCCCAATATTCTATACCGGGTGAACCTCAGCAGGATAGAGTAGCTAAAAGAACCAATCGTACCCTGATGGATATGGTGGGCAGTATGATAAGTTACTCCACCTTACAGTTGAGCCTATGGATGGAGGTGTTAAAAACCCCATTTATATTCTCAAAAGAGTACCAAGTAAGTCGGTGCCTAAAACACCGTATGAGTTGTGGACAGAAAGTATACCCTCACTAAACCACTTACGTGTGTGTGGGGAAGCCCCGCTGAGGCTAAAGTATTTAACCCAAACATTGGAAAGTTATATCCTAAAACAGTAAGTTGCCATTTGTTTGGCTATATAGAAAAGTCAAAAGGTTTTCGTTTCTACTATCCAGAGAGACACATAAAGTTTGTGGAAACGAGACACGCTATTTTCCTAGAGGATGAAAAGATGAGGGGGAGCATGGTAGCTCGAGAAATTAACCTTGAAGTGAAGCGGGTGTATGCACCCACTCCAATGATTCATGAGCCAATTTTCTCACTACCTGTTGTCACTGCACCGACAGTGCTAGATACTGTGGTGCTAGCACCTGTTGTTATCCCACCTGTGGCAACAATGAATGAAAATGAAGAACCTGTTCTTCAGGATCCTATAGAACCTATTGCCACACATGAGGGAGAGCAACAACAGCCTCAAACAGAAGATGTGCCAAATGTGGAGGCTCCTAGAAGGTCTCAAAGAGTTAGTAAATCAGTTATTCCTGTTGATTATGAAGTGTACAACAGTAAGGAATTTCAAATGGAGGATGATCCCACCTCATTTGAAGAAGCCATGAGAAATGATCATTCATCAAAGTGGCTTGAGGCCATGGAAGATAAAATGAAATTAATGAATGCCAATAAAGTTTGGGGCCTGAAAATAATTCCTAAAGGAGCCAAAACAATAGGCTGTAAATGGGTCTACAGAATAACACTTGACTCTCAAGGGAATATAGAGAAATATAAAGCGCGACTTGTGGCAAAAGACTTTATGCAAAGAGAAGGGATTGATTACAATGAGATCTTTTTTCCAGTCTCATGTAAAGTTTCTTTCAGAATCATAATGGCATTAGTGGCACATTACGATTGAGAATTACATCAGATGGATGCAAAGACGGCATTTCTCAACAGAGACTTGGAGGAAAATGTTTACATGGCACAATCGAAAGGTTTTATCATGGAAGGAAAAGAACGAATAGGATGCCGCCTAAAGAAATCCATTTATGGATTAAAACAAGCTTCAGGACAGTAGTACTTAAAGTTTAATCAGATAATAAAGAATGAAAGTTTATCTTCCTTATCATGTATGTAGATGATATCTTACTTGCTAGTAGTGATGTTAGTCTACTACTAAAGACAAAAAAATTTGATATAAAAGATCTTGGTGAAGCCTTGTTCGTTCTAGGGATCGAGATTCATCGAGATAGAAGAAAAATGGTATAAGGACTATCACAAAAGGCATACATGGAAAAGATCTTAAAGAAATTTAGTATGCACAAATATAGTCCCTCACCTGCTCCTATAGTCAAGGACGACAGATATAGGGATTTTCAATGCCCCGGGAACCAATATGAGCTCAATCGATAAAGTGAAAGTGGTTCCATATGCTTCAGCTGTCGGAAGCTTGCAACATGCTCAAGTATGTACGCGCCCTGACTTGACATTTGTTATCGGGTTTTTTACTTGGCAGATTTCAGAGCAATTCTGGAACAGAATACTGAAATTGATAAAGAAAGTCTTGTGTTATTTGCAAGGAATGAAAGGCCTTATGATGACGTATAAAAGATCTGATTCACTCCACAAGGTGGGATATTCAGATTCTGATTATGCGAGAGTGAATGCATATCCAGACATGAATTTTCTATCATCTCGCAAAGGGGAGCTATTTCATGGAAAAGCTCAATACAAACCGTCACTACATCGTCCACAATGTATGACAGTTTGTAGCGTGTTATGAGGCAACGGGCAGGTGAACTAACTAACAAAGTTCATACCCGGTTTGAAGGTGGTTGACGACATCTATAGACCACTAAAGTAATACTGCGATTATAATCTGACAGTAAAGGATGCTCACAACATAAGTCAAGTGGTGCTGCCAAACACATTGACATAGAGTATTATGTTGTGAAAGAAAAGTTCGGGATCAAGTCATAAGTCTTGAGCATATAAGTACAGAAAAGTTGCTCGTGGATCCGCTTACAAAAGGCTTACCACCCAACATGTTCAGAGGACATGGTGTTTAGAGAACATGTAGCTAGCTTGGGTTTTAAGGGAAAGCCTAAAATATTCCTAGACAAAAGAAGGCCCAAAGAGTATCTATTTCAGAACAGAGTAGTGAGTTGTAGCTGTTAAGTCTATCGGCAATGGACCGTGACGATGAGATATGCTCTATGAGCTAATCTGTAATGGAATGAACAAAAGTAAATGATATGAAAGTGAAAGATGGAATGAGATCAAGGGGAAGAATGTTAGTTGATCTCCACCAATAGGCCCAACGGCCTATTGAGCCCTTATCTCTGCTCCCTGATCGGGGAAGCCCAACCCTAATCCAATTGGTGGGCCCCTATCGCACAGTACACATAAAAGGAAGGTGGGGGTGAGGGCTCGAGGGACGAGGACGAGGTTCGACGGAGCCACCACCCACCTACAGCGAAACCCTAATCCGATCCTAAAGAGTGCTGCCAGCGACGGGATGAGTCCGCCAACCCCGCCGCCTCTGCCTCGCCCCTGCAGGACATCGCCGGCGTCATTGGACTTCATCTCGCCGGCGCTGGACGTCTTCTACACCGCGGCACCGGCTATGGTGCATCTACTGAAAAGACGAGGAGCCTATCCAGATATACGGGTTACACAGAAAGGTACACACACTTCGATTCTAACAGCACCGAGTGCCTCCACTGCGGACAAGAGCTCGACGTGCTCGTGGCTGGATCTGCTAGTCGGCATTCATGCGGATGGACTCTCACGGTGCGGCTGGCTTAGTTAGAAACCATTTCTTGCGTTTTCTTCTCTTTTCACGTTAAATCAGGTGTCATGTCAGATTTTTGCTTATGTGTTCATTTAATTCATATATAAACTACCCTGGTACTTCGTTGGGAGTGCCCTCATCACTGCTCAGTTCGGTACGCAGAAATATCTCACAAATGTAATAAGATCTGGTGCGATTTTAATGGTGGTATATTGCCAAATTCCTACGTGTTGGACAGGCCATAAACCTTTCTTCATTGGTAAATCTAGCAATTACGAACACAAGCTACACTACTCCTAAATACACCCAAACGAGCGCGTGCTCTCCGGACCCACCGCTCTGCCCTACCATTTGGCCCCACCCTGTCATTCGAGAGGCCCCGTTTGGATGGTATGGTTCTGGAGGAATTTGGATGATTTGGAGGAATTCTGGAGGAATTTGTGGGAGAAAAATACTGTTCCGGATGAAAAAAAAGCGGATCAAGCCGGATTTAAAGGCACGTGAACGGAGCCATCCAATGAATGGGCTTGGACCGAGCAGAGCACTGCACGGGCTCTCCGTTCCATTCTCCTATGCGCGCCATCACCGCCGTCGCCATGGCGTCGCCGCCCAAGACTACCAAGAAGCACCACGCGCGCCTCAACAACCCGTTCCTGCGCGCCGTCCCGACGGCCGCCATCCGCAACGGCGACGCGGCCCCGCGCCTCTCGTTCGCGATGACCTCCAAGCTCGCCCACGTGCATGACTTCCCCGTGGGGACCCGGTTCCACCTCCGCTAGGATCTGTCCCGCGGCGGCGAGGTCTCACTGTTCAGGGTTCCTTCTCCTCCAGGCAACGGCGACGGCGCGGCGGCGCGCCGCACGATGTGGGAGACCGTCCCCGGCGTGGCGTTCCTCTCCGCGGCCTCCGCCGCCACCGAGGCCGACGAGTGCCGTGGCTCTTTCGCCCTCCGCGCCCGCCTCGTCCTCGATCGCCAGCACGTTGACAGGATCAAGGCTTCCTACCGCTGCGACGCCGCCGAGGCAGGCCCAGGCGGCGCCGACCTGCTGCGCGCCGCAGCGTTCGAGTCGTCTGGCACGACGCGGTTCTCGATGCTGGTAATGACCGGGCTGGTATCCACCAACAAGACGGGCGCGTCGCCGTCGTGTATCTGCTGCGGACTGCGCGCAGCAGGTCGTAGCGCCCGAAGCACGGCGGGGAGGGCGATGCTCTTGGCACGGTACTGGATCGTTCTCGAGGAGAAGAGCGACACGCAGGTACCGTCTCGTCCGGATGCCCGCACCTGCTGCAACGCCCAATGCTGGTTGCACGCACAGGCAAGCCTGCCCACACCACTCCCTCCCACGCCCTCTACGCCTGCTGTGCCGCTCCCCTCCATACACGACGCCTCAACCGCAGCAGGCGGCTACGGCAGGTGGCTTTCCATTCCAACATGTATAACACCCCGATCTACTTTTGAAACATTCAACTGAAACAATTGTAACAAATGTAAGAAAAAGCTCAAATATTCGAAACATGCGTCTGAAGCACATGAAAAACAGTTGAGCAACAATTACAAACATATACAACATCCAGATAAAACACTTGCAACATATGTATAAAACATATGCAACATTCAGATAAACACACTTGAAACACACATCTGAAAAAAACAGATGTAACATTGTATACAAACACTTGCAACATATGTGTATAATTACTGCAACATACAACATCTCGGGTCCGCATGAAACACTTAACATATACCTACGAAACACCTAAAACGCTTGAAACATGCGCTTGCAACATGGGAAAGCCCGGAGCCAGACGATTCTAGCCGTCGGGGTCGGAGCCAGCGTCGCGTGAGCACTACTACCGCCACCATCGCTAGCAGCACCGGACTTGACTCGGTCGAATGGGCGGCGTGCGCGATGGGTAGGAGCGAGTGGCGCAGGATGGGCGCGTGGCGTCCGGATGGAAAGACCGCGGCTGGATAGCTATGCAACCGAGGACGGGAATACGATCGGACGAACGTAGCTATGCAAGTCAAGGCCTGGACCTGCGATTGATGAACCTGCGACGTACAAGGATTTATGGTCCAAAACAACAAGACCGATAATGTGTGGCTTTGAAACGAATAGTTTCAGCAAGTAACTGTGATCTTTTTTTGTTTTTGTTTTGAAGCTTTACCTAGTGTGAAGTGGAAACTGGAAACTCATCACATCGATAACGATTGCCCCAGTTTCTTGTGCGTGTGTGCTTGTGATTCTGTACCTTTATAACAGTATACTTATCTACGGGAAGGGAAAACATGAGGAACGAAACGCTTGAACTTATCATCCTGGCTTATCAGCGTACAGTATTTTTCTATTACAACAAAACAACATTAATCAGCTTATCAGCCGTAAAAACCATCGGCCAAATAGCTCGGTTCTCTTTTCGTTTTCGACAAAAGCGCACTAGTGCAGTTGTGTATTTCTCAAGGGTAGAATGCCTGTCCTGACTGCTTTTTTCCCGGATAATGGAATGACATTATTCCGGACTCTGCAGTATTTTTTGTTATGTACAGTAGGATTCAATTCAACTGGTGCCAACTTTTTGTTTGACTTTAGTGTGTCCTTGCTGGTGGTTTTCTGTAGGTCAGGAGGAAACTGGAGCACGACGTAGCCCTGTTCGCTGGGCTTATAAGCCGTACTTTTTCTGCCAACGAATATTATTTTTCTTAAACAACAAATCAGTCAATAGTACTTTCAATCATGGCTTATCAGCCAAGCGAACGGGGCATACACTCCCTCTCCATTCTACATGACCTCAAAGATGAGATCTCTGCACCTTGAAGGATACGACTACTCCATCTTTTGACCTGACGAGACCTGACAGAGTGCAGATTCAGGTAGGCAGCCATTTCAACAGGACAACGAAGCCTACAAAGCAACAGTTGCTTTTCAGATTTATGGCAATTCAGTCCAGGGACGGATACTAGACGGCGACTCACCGACGGACCTGCTCACCAGCTACACGGAGTCAACCGGACGGCCGCCGGTTCTTCCCAGGTGGATCACGTCCGGTGCCGTCGTCGGCATGCAGGGTGGCACAGACACCGTACGCAGAGTTTGGGACCAGCTGAAGGACTTCGACGTCCCAGTCTCTGCATTCTGGCTGCAGGTCTGATGAGAAACTGACGGTTCATGATATGCTTTGTACCTGACTGACGCACCCTGAACTGGCTCTGAACTGCTTGCTGCACATTGGCAGGATTGGGTTGGCCAGAGGAAGACAGCGATCGGATCCCAGCTTTGGTGGAATTGGGAGCTTGATGATGCCCATTACAGTGGATGGAAGGATCTTGTAGCTGACCTTCGCAGCCACGGCATCAGGACCATGACTTACTGCAACCCTTGCCTTGTGCCGGTACGTTCGTTCACCGATCATTCTAAAGAGGGTTCAGGGTAATGTGCAAGGTGTTCTGAATTTTGTTTGAAAACGTTGGCTTGTTCTTGTTCAGATGGATGAGAAGCCCAACACGAAGAGGCATCTGTTCGAGGAAGCCAAGAAGCTGGGCATCCTGGTGAGGGACGAGGCCGGCGAGCCGTACATGATGCCCAACACGGCGTTCGACGTCTCCATGCTCGACTTCACCAACCCGGAGGCGCACGCCTGGTTCAAGAGCATCGTCCTGCGGGGGGTGGTGGACCACGGCGTCAGCGGCTGGATGGCTGACTTCGGCGAGGGCCTGCCTCTGGACGCGCGGCTGCACTCCGGCGAGGACCCCGTCGCCGCGCACAACCGGTACCCGGAGCTGTGGGCGCGCGTCAACCGCGAGTTCGCCGGCCGTCGCGCCGCGGAGACGGCGGCGGAGGACAACGACGTCGACGACGACGGCCTGGTGTTCTTCGTGCAGTCGGGATTCCGGGAGAGCTCCCGGTGGGCGATACTGTTCTGGGAGGGCGACCAGATGGTGAGCTGGCAGGCGAACGACGGCATCAAGAGCAGCGTGGTGGGCCTGCTCGCCGGCGGCTACTGCACGGTCGACCTGCCGCCGTTCCTGCGCTACCGCCGCAGCGAGGAGCTCCTGCTGCGCTGGATGGAGGTGAACGCCTTCACGGTCGTGTTCCGCACCCACGAGGGGAACAGACCGGGCTCCAACTGCCCGTTCTACTCCAGCGGCCGCACGCTGGCGCACTACGCGCGCTGCGCCAAGATGTACATGTTATGCTATTGGGATCGTCTACTAGGGATCTAGCCGGAGTACATGATAGATCAAAGACCTAGAACTAGTTCTAGCACTATCAGAGAAAAACAGAGAGGAATAGTTTAGGTCTTACGACCTGACATCGCGGAAGGAGTAGATCCAGAGGCCTCTATCAGGTTCGCTGGTGCAGTCTACGCACGGACAGCGATGGTTGGGGAAGAGTCGGTGAAGTCCGGCGACACGGTGGGGTGCAGTGAGGCCGACGGTGACGACGGTGGCGTCTTTCTGTCGCTGGCTGCGCACCCTTGCTAGATCGGACTTAGGGTTTATTGGTGGGACGGATTAGCTCACGGTGAACCTCGTACGTTGAGCCGTCAGCCCCCACCACTTTATATAGCGCAGTGCGACGGGGGCCCACCAACCATGTAGGGTTGGACGCCCCCGATCAGGGCGCGTGACCAAGACCTAATATGCCGTTGGGCTTATTGGCTGGGAGATCAATCCAACATTCTCCCCCTTGATGTCACACTATTACTTTTATCTTTAAACTTTAAACTTCAATCCTTTTATCCTTACTCATTTCTTCACAGATGATGCATAGAGCATGTTTCATCGTCACGGTCAATCGCCGATAGATTTAACAGCTACAATGCACGTCTCTGATCTAAAATAATTACTTTAACTTTTGAGCCCTTTATAGTCTAGGAATCATATGCTTTCTTTTAAACCCATGCCGGATACATGTTCTCTGAACACGTTGGGTGGTAAGCCTTTTGTAAGCGGATCCGCGAGCATCTTTTCGGTACTTATATGCTCAAGACTTATCATTTGATCCCGAACTCTATCCTTCACAACATAATACTTTATGTCAATGTGTTTGGCAGCACCACTTGACCTATTATTGTAAGCATATTGTACTGCTAGATTATTATCGTAGTATAACTTCAGTGGTCTATTGATGTCGTCAACCACCTTCAAACCGGGTATGAACTTCTTTAGCCAGTTCACCTGCCCTATTGCCTTATAACACGCTACAAACTCGGCATACATTGTGGACGATGTAGTGACGGTTTGCTTTGAGCATTTTCATAAAATAGCCCCCCTACGAGAGTGAATACATATCCAGATGTGGATTTTCTATTATCTCCCGCATAATCAGAATCTGAATATCCTACTATATGGAGTGAATCAGATCTTCTATACGTCATCATGAGGCCTTTCGTTCCTTGCAAATAACGCAATACTTTCTTTATTAATTTCCAGTGTTCTATTCCAGGATTGCTCTGGAATCAGCCAAGTAATCTGGTAACAAATACCAAGTCAGAGCGCGTGCACACTTGAGCATATTGCAAGCTTTTGACAACTGAAGCATATGGAATCACTTTCATTTGATCGATCTCATATTGATTCCTAGGGCATTAAAAATCTCCATATCTGTCGTCCTTGACTATAGGAGCAGGTGATGGACTATATTTGTGCATACTGAATTTCTTTAAGACTTTTTCTATGTATGTCTTTTGTGACAGTCCTAATACCCCTATTCTTCTATCTCGGTGAATCTCGATCCCTAGAATGAACGAAGCTTCACCAAGATCTTTCATATCAAATTTTAAGGACAAAAATTTATTTGTCTCTAGTAGTAGACTGACATCACTACTAGTAAGTAAGATATCATCCACATATAGGACAAGAAAGATAAACTTCCCATTCTTAAACTTTACGTAGACACAATTGTCCTCAACATTATCTTTAAACCCAAAATTCTTTATTGTCTGATCAAACTTCAAGTACCACTGTCTTGAAGCTTGTTTTAATCTATAAATGGATTTCTTTAGGCGGCATCCCAATCGTTCTTTTCCTTCCATGACAAAACCTTTCGGTTGTGCCATGTAAACATTTTCCTCTAAGTCTCCGTTGAGAAATGTTGTCTTTACATCCATCTGATATAATTCTAAATCGTAATGTGCCACTAATGCCATTATGATTCTGAAGGAATCCTTATATGAGACTAGAGAAAAGGTCTCATTGTAATCAATCCCTTCTCTTTGTGTAAAGCCTTTTGCCATAAGTCAGGCTTTATATCTCTCTATATTTCCTTAAGAGTCAAGTTTTGTTTTGTAGACCCATTTACAGCCTACTGTTTTGGCTCCTTTAGGAATTATCTCTAAATCTCAAACTTTATTTGCATTCATTGATCTCATTTCATCTTCCATGGCCTCAAGCCACTTTGATAAATGATCACTTTTCATGGCTTTAAATAAGGTGGGATTATTCTCCATTTGAAATTTCTCAGTGTTGTACACTTCATAATCAGCAGGAATAGCTGATTTTCTAACTCTTTGAGACCTTCTAGGGGCCTCCTCATTTGGCACATTTTCTGTTTGAGGCTGTTGTTGCTCCCCCTCATGTGTGGTAATAGGTTCTATAGGATCCTGAGGAACAGGTTCCTCATCATCATTCATTGTTGCCACTGGCGGGATAACAACAGGTGCTGGCACCACAGTGTCTTGTACTGTCGGTGCAGCAACAGTAGGTAGTGAGAAAATGGCTCATGAATTATCGGAGTGGGTGCATACACCCGCTTCTCTTCAAGGTCAATTTCTCGAGCTACCATGCCCCCCTCATCATTTCATCCTCTAGGAAGACAGCGTCTCGTTTCCACAAACTTTGTATGTCTATCTGGATAGTAGAAACGAAAACCTTTTGATTTTTCTGGGTAGCCAATGAAATGGCAACTCACTGTTTTGGGATCTAGCTTCCCAATGTTTGGGTTAAAAACTTTAGCCTCAGCAGGGCTCCCCCATACACGCAAGTGGTTAAGTGAGGATACTCTTCCTGTCCACAACTCATACGGTGTTTTAGGCACCGACTTACTTGGTACTCTATTGAGAATATGAATGGCGGGTTTTAACGCCTCCATCCACAGACTCATCGGTAAAGTGGAGTAACTTATCATACTACGCACCATATCCATTAGGGTACGATTGCGCCTTTTAGCTACTCCATTCTGCTGAGGTTCGCCCGGTGTGGAATACTGGGCTACTATGCCATTCTCCTGTAAGAACCTTGCAAAAGGTATAGGAACTTGGCCATATGGGGTATGCCAACCGTAGTACTCCCCACCACGGTTAGACCTGACTATCTTTATCTTCAAATTGTGTTGGTTTTTAACTTCTTCCTTAAATATCTTAAATTTATCCAATGCTTCTATTCTTTCTTTAATTGGATAAATGTAGCCATAGCGGGAGTAATCATCTGTGAATGTTATGAATGAATCAAAACCATCCACACTCTTTACAGGAAAAGGACCACAGATATCTGTGTGAATAATCTATAGAATTCCTACGCTTCGTTTGACATCTTTCTTAATTTTCTTTATATATTTTTCTTTTATGCAATCTCTACATTGTTCTAAACTTGAGAGCTCTAATGGAGGAAGAATATCATTCTTAACTAGTCTTTCTATTCTCTCCCTCGAAATATGGCCTAAATGATAGTGCCATAATTTCGACAACGCATCGTGAGCTCTCTTTCGTTTTCTGTTTGCATTGTTTGATGAGGATACATTCTCATTCACATCACATACGGAATTCACATTTTCACGAAGTGATAACAAATAAAGCTCGTCTTGTCGGAAGGCAAGACCAATACATCTATTATTAAACAATATCTGACATTTGCCATTTCCAAAATGGCAATCATAACCATCATGGTCTAACTTTGATACACTAATCAAGTTTCTTTGCAAAGAAGGTACATAAAGAACATCTTTAAGAAAAAGTATGAAGCCATCAGCAAGCTCTAGTGGAAGATCGCCAACGGCCTCAACATCTGCTTGTACTCCATTTGCGACTTTAATGAAACTTTCGCTTCTTTGCAAAGTTCTCATCGAACGGAATCCCTGTAAAGAATTAGCAACATGAATAGTTGCACCTGAATCAATCCACCAAGTAGATTTTGAAAACTTGACATACAAGAATTCATTTACGAACGTAATAATATTCTCACCTTTATTTTTCATAATCATCTTTAGGAAATCGAGACAATTCTTCTTATAATGTCCCATCTTTTTACAATAGAGACACTGATCTTTATCCACTAGGAATTGCTTGTTCTGAGACTGTTGCATGGGACCTTTTCCAGATGACTTGGAGGAAGAGCTGTTATTATAGTTCTTTTTCTTATTTTTTAGGTAGTTGACAGTACCACCCTGTGAAACTTTTATTCTTTCCTCCTCCTGCACACACATGGCTATGAGCTTTTCTAAATCTCATTTCTCGGGCTGTATGTTGTAATTAATAATAAAGGTGTTAAATTCTTTTGGCAAAGAAGCAAAAATCAAATGAATAAGAAACTCATCCTTGAGTGCCAAATCCATTGGTTTGAGCTTAGATGCCAAATTGCTCATTCTCAGTATGTGCTCTCTAATGCCACTACCGCCGCCCGAGTACCTTTATGTGACTAGCTGCTTGATCGGCTGGGTTGCATATGTCTTTGAAGAGCCAGTGAACTGATTCTTTATTTTTTCTAGGTACTCTATGGCCGTGTCACAGTCTGAAATTGAGCCCACTATTACAGGCTCAATCGTATTCTTTATCACAGCTAAATATTTCTTATTGGTTGTGACCCACTTTCTATGTTCAAGATCAAAAGACATCTTTACAGGAGCAAAGTCCCGCTCTCTGTTCTGCCATGCAACATCAGTCTCATCTATCTCCCTCACCAGTGCCACAGGTTCTTTAGGACACGGTGTGGTGACTACCCAGTCCACCTCAGCCAATATGAAGGCCAAGTCGATCTTTTTCTTCCATTCAATGTAGTTATCCTCTTTTAGAGTGGGGATCTCTTTGATACAACTCATCAAGTTGTATCCACCTGAAAACATAATTCAAATAGTGTGAGAACACAAATAATAACAACAACAATTGCGTGTCTTAGTTCAACGGTTGTCAAAATTAAAATATACAATTGTTCTCTACATTAATTCTATATCACCGTTGGGTAGAAAATAGAATTGATGCAAGACAAAACATCATAATATTGCCATTAATCAACGTTGGTCAGAATAATAACAATATTCTAATCAATTAAAACATATCTATTTTTCAAAATTAAATTCTCCCGTTGGTTCGAATTTAATAATGAAAATTATATCTTTAAATACGCAGCGGAAAATGTAAATATTCTCATTATTATTTTTCCAGAAACTTTATAGAACTTTACTTTTCTCTGAACAAAATTGTCGTTGGATCAAAATTGTGCAGAGTTGGACATTGTAATTCATCAAATATGTATCAAAAGTTTCTGGAAAAAATAAAACGAATTCAATTTCACTGTGTTCGGCCATTTCGGCCCATAGCAGCGCAAACGGCCCACGGCTACAGGCGTCTTCCTGCGCGCTCCCCCGCGCCCAGGTCGCAACTTGGGCCTGGGCCGAGAATTCAGCCTCGTGCTCTATCCCGCCTGGGCCGCGACACTGGCCCATTCGATCTGAGCCGTCTGTTCAGATCCAACAGCCGAGCGGTGAGTTCGGATGATTAAAACCCGCCGCAGCCGCCCCGATCAGAAACCCTAGTTTCATTCTCATTCGCTCTCTCTCTCTCTCTCTCTCTCTTCGCCTCACAGCTCTCTCTTCTCTCCTCAGTACCACAGCACCGAGTGACGAGCTTCGACGGCGAGAGCGAGCAGCGAGCCCCGGCGCCGTCGCTGGCCCCCTCACCGGCGTGCGTGCTCCCCAGCGGGTGAGCACGCCGTCGTCGAGCGGCCTGGCCGCGGCGCCTCTGTGGCCTGTTTCGGCGAGCAGTTCACCCCCCGGCCAACCCTTTCTTTTTTTCCCCGCGCGTCGGCGTGACTGCAGTGCCGCGCAACGACGAGGTAGGCCACCCCCTTCCCCTTCTTCCCCTTTCGTTTTGATTCGTTTGTTCAGATTTCATCCGATTTCCCGATTAGGGTTAGGGTTAGGGTTAGGGATGGCACAGTTATCTTTTCCCGAATTGATTTCTTCACGGGTTTGAGGTCCGGTTTCCAGTTGAAACCATGTTATCATCTCTGTCCCAAAACCCGATCTAGGGTTTGGATGTATCTTTTCTTCACTTTTCCCGAACCCTCATCTTTTCTCAGATCCGAAGGGATCGAGGTTAAGGTTCAACCGAACCCTTTGTCGGCCGAACCTCTTTCTACTTTCTAAATCCGCACTGGATTTCTTTTTCTTAAGACAGATCTATCCCTAAACCGTGGCTCTGGTACCATTGTTATGCTATTCGGATTGTCTAGGTAGGGATCTAGCCGGGGTGCATGATAGATCAAAGACCTAGAACTAGTTCTAGCACTACCGGAGAAAAACAGAGAGGAGTAGTTTAGGTCTTACGACCTGACACCGCGGAAGGAGTAGATCCAGAGGCCTCTATCGGGTTTGCTGGTGCAGTCTGCGCACGGGCAGCGATGGTTGGGGAAGAGTCGGTGAAGTCCGGCGACGTGGTGGGGTGCAGTGAGGCCGACGGTGATGACGGTGGCATCTTCCCGTCGCTGGCTGCGCACCCTTGCTAGATCGGACTTAGGGTTTGTTGGTAGGGCGGATTGGCTCACGGTGAACCTCGTACGTTGAGCCACCGGCCCCCACCACTTTATAGAGCGCAGTGCGACGGGGGCCCACTAACCATGTAGGGTTGGACGCCCCCGATCAGGGCGCGTGACCAAGGCCCAATAGGTCGTTGGGCTTATTGGCTGGGAGATCAATCCAACAGTACAAGGCCTGGGAGTTCTACCGCGCGCGGCTTGTCGGGGAGGCCGCGCAGACAGGGCTCCCCGTGGCGCGCCACCTATTCCTGCACTACCCAGCGGACGAGCGCGTGCAGGCGCTCACGTACCAGCAGTTTCTTGTCAGGACGGAGATGCTGGTGGTGCCGGTGATGGACAAGGGGCGGACCGCGGTCACTGCCTACTTCCCGGCCGACGCCGGTGCGTGGAGGCACGTGTGGAGCGGCGACGAGTACAGAGCCGGAGTGCAGGGCGGGTTCGAGGCCCAGGTGGAGGCCCGGGTCGGGTACCTGGCTGTATTCGTCAGGGCTGGCAGCCTGTTCGGCTGGGCTTATACAATAGTATACGATCGTGAATTATAAGCTGGAACTGTATTTTTCACTTACACCAATGCAGCCAAATCAGCCAACAGTAAATAATCCATGGTCGTTTACGACGAAACGAAAAGGCCGTGGGTCGCCCGTCGGGGAAAGATTTGTAAGCAACTTGAGAGATCTCTTGCTGTTGTAATTTGGGTCAACTGTACAGTAGTAGTAGTAGATTGCTAGTTTGTTCACATTTCACAGGGTAAAGAGGATGTAATTCAGGGTGGTTTCGGATGGAAAGAACTTGGGTTACTCAGTATGTTTGTTGCAAGTTGAAAATTCATATAATTCCTAACTCGGTACTAACATTTTGCCTTCCATCATCGACATACAATTTGTAGAGATCTTCGGTTGCTACTAACCATTTGCAAACCTGGGCTACTTTCTCTTCAGAATTATTCATAGATTGCGCCCAAATAAATTGCACTCTCCTACTTCCGGCCAATTTAATGGAGTTCGACATATTCATGCTTACTTGATATCTATTTTTGTAAGCAAATTCAACGAAAGGCAAACATATGTCCCAGCTTCTGCTATACATGATAGCACAAGCTCTAAGTATGTCTTCTAAGATTTGGTTGACACTTTCAGTATGGCAACTAGCTTGAGGGTGATGGGCAGTACTAAATATGAGAATTGTGCCCATTGCTGTGTGCAAAGCGCTTAAATTGAGGACCATGATTTGACACTATTGTCTTGGGTACTCGGTGCAAACACACAATCTTGTTCAATACATATTGGGCAAATAAGTAGTTGGTCTTCACAGGAAGAGAGTGAGATAGTTTAGTGAGATGGCCTACAATAACCCAAATTGAATTATATCCTGAAGATGTTCTTGGTAATCCAGTTATGAAGGGCATGGATATATGTTCTCACTTCCATGCCAGAATTGGCAATGGTTGGAGAGTTCTGGTCAGCTTAAGATGTTCAGGCTTCACCCTACAGCACGTATCACATCTCTATATAAATGTGGGGGTTGGTGCAGCTAGATTTCCCTGTATTGCAGTTGAAACAGACAACTGGAACATTACACCTCCTCCCTCCTGAGCTACCTCCTTACCTCCCTAGCATGTAATATTGAAGAAATAACAGATATAAACAAGACCAGTAAATGTTCCTTGTACATATACTGACTAATATATCATCATGACTGAGTAGGTTGTTTTGGAATTCTTAATCATACCTTTTCTTAAAAAATTCCATACAAATTTCAGAGCATCAAATTCAGAAGGAAGCACAAGCGTTGTTTTATTTGCAAACCATATACATTTGACTAGCCTAGTCATTTGTCAAATTGGCTTATTGGAAATCCACCTTGTCAACATGGCAAAGCATCTCTCGGGCTGGAATTCAGGTGCAGTGTGTCCTCCACCCTGGAATTAAAATTATTAGCTTATGCATTATTGTGATCTCACGATCAAGCTATCAATACATTATTATGTATATGTTTTGAGCAGTTACAGGATGACACAAACAACAATTACTAACTAGAATTACTATATATATTCTTCAGTTTAGTATAGTAAGCAGTCAGGTTTTCTTCCTATCGCATCTCTTGTATATGAATCTACAGTCCAACTGAAAAAGTGGTTGTGTAAGGGGCTGGTTGGGAGGGGGCCCCTAGGCGGCGGTGGCTAGGGTTGGGGAAGGTGTGGGCGTCGGGCAGAGGGAGGGAGGTGGTGACAGGGAGAGGGGCAGGAGGCGCTGGGAGAGGGAGAGAGGAAGGATAATCCTGAGGCTGTTCTTTCTTTATCTCAATGATTACATTACCTCTCTATTTATAGTCCTGAGTAGACATGTATCTTAAGTAATCTAATGAGGGAAGTCCTTATAGATTTGGACTCCTCCCTATCTACCTAATCTAAACCGATCCTATTTATATTCTCTTTCCTTTATTCAGGATCCTCCGGATATGGATAGTGGAGCGGCGGGAGGCCGCCCTTGCCATGTGCCCCCCTCCTCAGGTAGCGCGGCTGGTCTGGGCCCTCCATCAGACGTACGACATCACTTCCCCCCTTCTTCGATCAGCATGTCCTCGCGCTGAATCATTGCCCAATCTTTGACGCCAAGGTATTTCTGCAATTTGAACCATGAGGTGCCCCCATCGTGTCATTGAATTGGTTGGTGCTGATGTGGTAGTCGAAACTGGAAGTAGTAACGGCAGGAGCCGAAGTAGCCGGAGGTGTAGTAGCTATTGGTTCCTTCACCTTCCATTGGTTCATGGGTGCAGCGTGCAACATAGATGATGGCGCCTGGAAGTGTTCCTGGGAAGTGTAGCGTTTGCATGACCCGTGGAGGTCGTGGAAACGAGTATACCTGTCCTACATCAACTTGTCCCATGATGCGCCTGCACAATGCTGTTGCCACTATGGTCGGTGGTGTTGTGATGAACTGTTGTAGCGTGCCGAAGAGGAGGTCGCCCGTGTCGTAGTTGGTCGGAGAGACGAGTGGGTGACCATCGGCGTGCTGCCTGCTGATGTAGATGTCCTCGATGGAGAGGAATTGTTGGCCGTTATTGCCGAAGAAGACAATAAAGTAGTAGGATGTTCGAGGGGAAGGCCTGTGTTGTTGGTGTAGACGTCACCGAGTGGAGGCCAACTGCTAGGAGATGCGGAGACGTAGTTCCTAGCGACTTGAGTAGGTCCTACAGCATGGGTGAAGTCACCGGGATGTAGTAGCGGTTGATGTAGCGGACGATGCCGTGTTGGAGGGATCAAGCTGGTGCCGCTCCTTGGACTTCAATGGTGACAGAGATGATCTGGAGCTCTTGCTCATCCGCGGCTGCAAGTCAGAGCTATGTGAGGATGGCATGGTCGGTGTCACTGTCAATGTCGGCGGCCGCTCCGGTGTTGTAGCTGACTGGTGGAGGGAGTGCTGTAGGAGGTGGAAGAGCCAGCTCCCGGTCCGTTTCATTGTTGGGGATGTCAGCTTCCTGTCCTAGTGTGTGATCGGAGTTGGTGTCAATGTCAGGTGCGGCTCGCTCTGCGTCCACGGTGGTAGGCGGGATATGCTCTAGGGTACGTGCGAGGTTGATGGCCGTCTCCATCTCGCGTGGGTGGTGATTTGCGACCGCCGTTCGGAATGCATGTTGAAGGCCGGTGACGAAGAGGTTGACTTGATGAAGCTCACTGGTGATGCCGACATGTAGAGCGTAGGAGATGAAGTTGTCGATGTAGTCGTTCACGGTGCTGACATGCCTGGGTGGTACGAAGTCGCCGATGGTGTCCCGGTAGATAGATGGGCCGAAGTCACAGACGAGTCTCCAGGAGAAGAGCGCCCACTCGGTCATAGGTGAATCCTTCGTTGTGCGCATGAACCATCTATGCGCTGCCCTTGTCAGATGAAAAGCAACGTACCAGATTTGTTGAGTCTCCGGTAGATGGTACAACTAGGAGAGTTGTTGCATCTGCGAAAGCCATATCCTTGGGTCCGTCGAGCCATCGTACGTGGGGGTTGTGAGCCGAGCCCTGACGGGTTACTAAAGTTGCGGTGGCGCTAGCATTGTTGATGGGGTCGGAGGCAGCGGTATTCCGGGCGCATGGACCTACTGTGCAGGTAGCCGGATGGCCGGTTGTTGTGGTGGTGGTGGTGATGCCTGGGTCTACTAGGCGGTCACCAGGCTCTGCAGTTGGTGCCATGCTGCTGGTGGAGTTGCGGCCGACGGTGTTATCGGCGTGGGCTCCTACTGGTGGTTGTCCGGAGCTTGCTGGACAGCCAACAGTTTGTGCTGAGTTGTCGGCTGAGTCGCGGTCTGTGGTGTTCCCAGCACAGGCTCCCGCTAGTCGTCGTCCGGGGCTTGTTGGATAGCCGTGCGGATGACCGAGGGTCCGTCAAGCGGTGGGAAAAGCGGCGACAGTGGTGGCTGTGGTGGTGGAGCCGAAAGCAGGCTGTCAGATACTGGTAGGATGATCTCTATAGCGTTGGCAGACTAGGGTTCGTTCATCTTGCGCTTGAGGTATGATTTGCCAGCGGCTATCATGACTCTCTTGGTTTCTGCTGTAAGGTCGTCGATGGCAGCTTCCTGATTTAATCTAGCTTGGACGCCAGTGATGCCGGCATCGCCCTAGATGCGTGCCTGCTCGATAGCGTGCAAACGCTTGTCGAGGGTGACGAGTTGGCGATGTTCTCCTCAAAGTTCTTGCAGAGATCGACGACAAGGTTCTAGATCAGCTGTTGCATGGTGGAGGCGGTGGAGTCCATGGATTGTCTAGTCTCCGGATACCAGTGTAAGGGGCGGGTTGGGAGGGGGGCTCCTAGGTGGTGGCGGCTAGGGTTGGGAAAGGTGTGGGCGTCGGGCAGAGGGAGAGAGGTGGCGACAGGGAGAGGGGTAGAAGGCACTGGGAGATGGAGAGAGAGGAAGGATAAGCCTGATGTTCTTTCTTGATCTCAATGATTATATTGCCTCTCTATCTATAGTCCTGAGTAGACTTGTAAGTCCTTATAGATTTGGACTCCTTCCTATCTATCAAATCTAAACCGATGCTATTCCTATTCTCTTTCCTTTATTCAAGATCATCCGGATATGCATAGTGGAGCGGCGGGAGGCTGCCCTTGCCGTGCACGCCCTCCCCCCACAAGTGGCGTGGCTGGCCTGGGCACCTCTTGGGCCCTCCATCAAACGTATGGCAGGTTGTCACAATATAATAATGATGCCGTTTCATATTTCCCATTCAAACTCTTTGCCCACATATTTGAGATCAACTCATGCCAGTCCTGAAATTTGATATACTCTGAAGCCTGAACTGATGGAGTATATCAATTACGGCAAAAGGAAAAAAAACAGATATTACATGACCTTTGACCTCTTGTCTCCCATGAACACCTCTTATTAAGAGTATATAAAAAAGTAGGCAATATATGTTGCTTGAAAAAATGGCAATATCAGTAGAAAAAAGTATGGAGAAGATTTTTGGAGGCAGGTGTTTTTTTATTTTCAAAGACAGGCATTTACAAAGATGGTCGGCATTGCCAGTCTCTGTAAATCAATTAAAAGATGTAGGCACCTTATGATGTCCGTCTCTGTTAATGCATGAGAAATATGTGAATTTAAAAACTTCAAAATGCTTTCAAGATTGTTTGGAAATTTCAAAAATTTGGAACTCAAAATATGTGAATTTAAAACAAATATTTGAGATTCTAAACAACCTCAAATGAAAAAAACTTATCAACAACAAACCTATAGATCAGGTCGGCCATTACAATTTTGGTACTAACCATGTGAATCTTCAAGGTTGTTTGGAAATTGTAAAATTTCAAATTCAAAATCTAAGAACTTAAAACATATATTTGGGGTCTATAAACAACTTCAAACCAAAAAAAGTTTTCAACAAAAAAGTTGTATATTGTATTGAGAACTACAACTTTGGTATGGACTATGTCAACATCCAAGGTGGTTTGAAATTTTTTAATTTTATATTTCAAAATATGTGAACTTAAAATAATATTTTGGGACTCTAAATTGTTTCAAATAAAAATTTCTCAACTACAAAGTTGTAGATCGCGTTGAGAGCTACAATTTTAAAAATAAAGTTCATCTTCATCCAAGTTCATATCGAAAAGCTATGAATTATTTTTTTGATGCAACTATTTCTATATACAAGTCTCCTAAGATGTCCGTCTCCATTATTCTATGTTTAGAAACGGGCCATTAGAATGGTCACTTCCGTTAACATGCATTCTCTGAAATTCTATTTACAAAGACAGACGTTCTAAGAAAATCATCTCTGTAAGTCAATAATTATCAGAGCTGACCACCTAGAGGCTAATGAGCGGGGTCCGCTAGCCAGAGTGAGAGTGATTGTTGAGTGGGGATGACATGTGGGGCCCGCTCAACCGTTTTTTCTTGAAGCCACGGCTGCGCAACCAAACAGCTTTCGGATTTTTCGCGGCCCACGTCCCATAACAGTTTTTCTACCGCGCACAACTCACACCTACTTTTTCTAAAGCCACAGCACAACCAAACGAACCCTAATACATGCATACTTTTGCTCCGAGGCCTCTTCTTGACTGTTTACGAAGACGGTCCATCGGTGTGTCTATCTATATTAATTAGAGACTGTCTCCTAAGATTGTTTTTTAGCAGTGACAGTAGTATTGGCGCCGTTCGGCTGGTTGAAAAAGCAGCCGGAATTCACTGTAGCCAGCTGAAATTCATTGTTCACACTCTCACAAATTCCTCCAGATTCCTTCAAATTCCTCCAAGCAAACAGGGCATTGTAGGTGAAGTTGTTGTCTCGTTGACAAGAAACTAAATACTGGAGTTAACATAGTGTTACCTTTACAGTAGTGAAGGTCAAGTTGTTCGAATAGGATATACTGAATCTGCACACTGAAAGATGACGCACAACAAGTCGAGTATTAAAAGACATCCAGATTACTTGAGAAATCAACGACAGAACGAACTAATCTTCGATACAAAATCTCACCCTGCAGATTGGCCATCAACATGCCAGGCCCTCCAGTCGTCAACAATGGAGTAGCTGAGCGATCTCACCCAGGCCTGGGTGCCTAGAAATGGTCTAACAATATCATGATCCCCACTGAAAAAACAGTTGACAGGTTAGGTGTTTGAAAATTGACAAAATTGAATTCCTAACTAAAACCATGTCAGTAAATATGCAAAATATAATAAAAGTATAAATGGGTACCATTTATATAATATTTCGATTGCCCTTTTTTACTGGTGGACTCTCACCACCACACACGATTTTTACAGATGATCAAAATCGAATTTAGGAAAACACAGGGCAACGAGCCCTAGCGTTTCCCAAAACCACCGCTGCCACCGCCCACATCCATGCCCACACCACTGGGTTCCTCTCCTCTCTCCTAACCGGAGAACTCGCCGGTAGACAGAGGAGCGAGGGCCTGTTTCTCTTCTTCATAATTCTTGTTTAGGTTTGTAGATCCTTGTTGATCTATGTTTTGGTTTTTGGTCTCATTGACGAGGTGATGGTAGCGATGATGATACTTTGGAATATTGTCTCCTCGGTTTCTCCTTACCTCGACGACGTTCGATCTGGCGTCGACAAAGGGCCAATGAGAGTTTGGTCTATCAGATCCGTTGTTCTCTTCTTCGGATCTTGGAATTTGGTGTGCTTTTTACAGGGAGGCTTCGATGCAGCGATCTCATCCTCTTCTTTTGGTCTGTTTTACAGCAAGGTCCAACATCTTCAACACACTGTTTCGATGGTGAAGGATTGTAAGCCTGCGTTACTTGGAGGTTTCCTCCAACCTATGTTCTTTCAGTGGATACTAGATCTTGTTGTCAGCAGAGAGTGGCTTTTCGGTCTTCAAAGCCTTGTTTGGCGAGGGCTTCAAACTCCGGCAGGCAGTGGACGTTCGAGAAGATGATCGATTTGGTCTCTAATGTACTCTTATTTTTTAGATGTCGTTTTGTGTTTTATTGTCCACCGTTTGTACCAACCTTTGTTTTCTTGAGATATATCGGATGTGACACTCTTTTGAGTGTCTTTATAAAAAGTCAAATTTAGGAATAGTTTTTAAAATCACCGCTACGCCATTAATTATAAAAATGAGCCTATTGCTCTAATATATTTTTAAAGATAGCAAAAAGAAAATAGATAAAATATTTTTGCTTGCGCAAGAGGCTATGGTATGTTCACGATATCATAAGCCTCAATTTAACATTTTTTTCTTCAAAAACAATAGAAAAGGTTATTTTCACTTGCGCCTTGGCTATCACATTGTCCATGGTGTCGCAAGCTTCAGTTTAACATTTGTTCACACAAGTGCCTCTAGTGTGGAATTCAAATCCATGACCTCTTGTCTCTCATGAACACCTCCTACTACCATACTACACAATCATTTGTAACAACGTATAAGATGCTATAATTTTATATTAACTTTTACAAATATTGTATTGAGTATTTCAGTCATAAAATGTAAAACAAAAGGTTTCCACTACAAAGGTTTAGATACTGTCGAGCACTATAACTCTACAAAGTTTCTACTAAAATTCAAAAACTTGAAATTCAAAGTCTGAAAACTTAAAATATAAATTTTGGTCCAAATAAAAATATTGTTAACTATAAAGTTTTATATCGTATCTAGACATAGTGTATATCTAGCAAAAATTATATATCTAGAAAAGCTACAACATCTTATAATTTTGAATGGAGGGGGTATGACTTAAAAATGCTCAAAAGCATGACGCGGTGCTGTCAAAAATACATGTGGTGTATATTATAATTTGGATAGAGGGAGTATGCCTTAAAAATGCAAGAGGCAAAACAGTCGTTCGGTCTCCCATTTAACACAGCCCTCCAGAAACTAATGACAGGGCCTTATTATGCACAAAAAAGAATCTGAAGTCAAATATAGGTAAGAAAGAACTTTTCGAGGCTAAGGAAAGCCAGTTAAAATCTAGAGCCAAATAAGGAATTCTTTGTTTTGTTTACGACTTAACTCGCATACTCCCTCCGTCCTGTATTATAGTGTATTATAGCCTTCAAAAATGTCCTCAAATATAATGCATTCTAAGGACAAAAACCAATTTTACATTAAATACTTTTTATTTATCAACCAATCAGACAATCACCATTAATCACGTTGATGATAATGTCTGATTAGGAAATAAAATAAGAGTACATGCGTCTTTTATGCTCTATTTTAATCTGTCTTAAAATTTTTAGAATACACTATATTATAGGAGAGGGAGTACTTAATGAGGCCATTTACATAGCAGCTTTGACACCTCTATTCTCGCTTGCTATAAAAAATATTAACCCAGAGAGATTAACGTATGGACTGAAAGGTTTATAAGCTAGCGTCAACATATATAAATTATTATGGTGGGGACTAATTCAACCATAATACTTGAAGAACAAGGGCTAAAATCATACAATATGGGCGTAATTGGTTCGGCAGTTATAGTTCAACCAGGCCCATAAGATACAACATTTGACTGTTTGGTTGCCTGAACGATGAGTGCAGCCTGGCTCAGCTGGTGCAAATTCAACGCTTCCTAGCCTGGCTCTGCAAAAACGGAAATGGAATTTGTTTCTCACGAGCCAGGTTCACACGGTGCCGCACATGCTTATGACGTCTATTTTTTTTTCAGTTCACCAGCAAGCAACTTCATTAAATCAAAAGGGTGCGCTCCCAGGGGCGACTCGGAGCCTTCCCCTCTCTGCCCCCCTCCGGCCGCCGTCGCCGCCCTCGAGCGTGCGGCGGCGGTGGCGGCCCAAAAAAAGGTGTTTGTCGCAGCTCCTGTGGCAGAATCATCCAAATTATATGGTCCACGTGCACCTGTCTTTGTCCTAAAGACCTCTGACTGCTGCATATGAGAGCCAGATATTCCCGGTAGTCTGTCGTGTAACATCCCTGGTGTTATGAGTTTGCTTAGCACCGAAATTTAGGACAAAAAATGATTAGCTTAACAAGTTTTCAGGTTTAAAAAATATATAACGCACGTGAGGCGAAAAATAATTTATAGGAACAAGGATCAAACATAACTTGTATTTAGTACTTAAATAAAAATTGAAGTACAAGTTTAGTAGATGGAAATGCAACTTTAGCTTTTGGAAAATAGATGTTGACAACTAGTGTTTTGGGAGCTCAAAAATCAAATTTGACGTTAAGATGAGCTCTTTTCGTTAAGTCGACAAACACCAGAACTATTATTAAAATATTATTTTTGATGAATTATATTGAGCAAAATAGTTAAATGGTGCTTCCCAGCTTCAACCGTCAGTAGGGCGTACACCACGGTGAGCTACGGATGCTTCTCCGCCATCTCTACCATGCCGTGAGGGCGTAGGCTCGCCGTAACAGTCGTGCCGCCGCCGTGGATAGCCGCTCGCCGCTGCAGCTCGCGCCAGGGCGTCTCTAAGTTCCTAACTGCCGTCCATCCTTGCACGTTTAGCTGTAGATGGTGGTCGGCCCCTTACTTCCGTCGTAGCGAGACTAGTTGGCCCGGCGTAACTGCCGTTGCCGCCAGTGTGCCGCGCCGCCACGCGTGGACACGTCGAGGACCGCCCCGTTGCAAAAGCAACACATTTCAGGGTCTTTAATGCAAAGCGTGATTCTATAGTAATAGTGTTCCGTTGCTCCGCGTGATTATCCAAAAGCCCGAGCCCTCTTTTGCAAAACGCGATCGCACATGGGCGCCCTCGGCCTTGGGCCATTGCTGGGTCGCTGCGCCGCACACGCAGTTGCGCCGCGCTGGGCTGCCGGGCCAAAATGGTCGCCACCGTCCCTTTTCCTTTTCTAAGCATTTTCTAATTTAGTTTCTAAGATAAATTTAATATAAAATTGTGTAGTTAACCAAAAATTGTGAAACCAATTTTATTAAGTTTCTAAAATCATGATCTATCTGCTAGTATATTTTGTTCACATAGTTTTATGATATTTTCAGAAGTGATCTAATTAAATTGAGATGCTTAATATTATTAAAATATAAACTTGAAGGAATTTTTTTGATAAATTGGTGATAGTGTTGGCTCTAAAACTTTTACAGTAAATTTCTAACATTATTAGGTGCTCACTGTAATTTTTGTAGCTCCATAATAATTAGTTTGCTAGGTAGCTAAATGAGCCCTAGTTTGAAAATATATATTTAATCAATAAAATGCCAAAGCACTTTGGGATTTTAAAACTAGAACATTTTTCCGGAGGCAAAGCCTTACTTGACGATGTGGATACATACACTAGTATATTAGTCATTAAAATTAGCTTGTTAGCTTACGGAGCGTAATCGTAATTGAGAGTTATAGTTGCCGTTGATTAATTACATCTCTGCGTTGCATCCACGTATATCATAATAGGAATAACGATGGATCATGGAGTCAACCGAGGTAGCAAAAAAGATGATGCCTTGATGATCGTGTCACTATGATGAAATGCTAACTTTTAGTTATATCTTACCCAGGCAAGCCCCGGTGCATAACCACTATTATTCTGCACTTTATTTTATGCTTGTGCATTAAGTTTTAAGGAGTTGGATGAAAACCACTTGCATATATATATCCTTATCCTATGAGTCCTACTAGTATGTCAGGATCATGTAGATTGCTATGCTATAGGATCCGATAGAAGTCGAGTGATTACCTGTCACTCGCGAGAGATGGAAAATATATGAATGATAATTGGAGATCGAGCGGAATGGTACTTTGGATCTGAACTTGGTTAGGCATTTGAGCGAGGCTTGGATTGTACTTGTTCCGCCTGTGTCGATTGAGGACTGTCTATTGCTGTGGATGGTAGTTAGGTCACAGACTTATTATCCTAAGCACATACTTACTTGTGGGAGCGGGAAGGCTTGTTGCTCTCTTGTCGTGGGTTCTGGCTCTTTTTGGACCAACTGATTGGAGGCGAGGATGGTGGAGGTCTAAGCACCACACTGAGTCTGGGACTCAGGAGTGGGGGCTTGGAGTCCAAGTTTGGACGGGGACCTAGACCCCTTGACAGGAGAGTGATGGATTAGTCTTGCTTGTGCCTGGGGTACAAGCAGGGCATGTGTTTTAGGGTACCTAGCTAGGATACATTGGTTAGCGAATCATCATGTGATACGGTACGACTTGGCTATAGTGTAGCACCATAGTAAGAACTAGAATATGAAAGATGGTAAAATGGTTCTAATTGCTTACCACATGCTTGAAAGTAGCATAAGTGCTTACATAGAATGGTTAGTTAATGAACTAATGATGACTGCTAATGAAATTGAATATAAGGGCGCACGTAAATGCTTCCGCAGATGCAATAACCCACAAACCAGATAGCCTTGCATATCCTTGGAGTCTCTTATTTTCCTCCTATCGGGTAAGTCTTGCTGAGTATATTCGAGTACTCAGGGTTTTATTCCCCTGTTGCAGGTGATCGGAGGATACTTAGAGCTGATTCTTATGTGTGGAAACCTCCTGGTGGGCTCAGAGATGATTCCTTTCACGCTACGACTGTAGTGTTTATTTATAACCCTCATAAAAGGTTTTTTATAAGAAAAGATGTAAAATCTGCTAGCAGCTCTTTTATAATAATGTCCACTATGTTAATGCTCCACCATGTCATTAAATTAATCCTGCTTTCTCTGTAACTCTGATAACATTGTTATATTTCGCTGTTATAATAAATTAAGGTAATATTCTGGTACTGTAATAAAGTGATGTAAGAAATGACTTAAGAATGTTGTAAGCTTTATTCTCTCATTTATGATCCTGATGGAAAAATATGGATTTTCGAGTTCTCACTTGGGGTGTGCTCGATGGAACTACATAGTTTAGTGTCCTCTCTTGGGTACTTAGTGTTTAATGGAAGACAAGTACTCCTGGGAGGCATTAGATTAGACGGTTTTGCCACATGTCGGGTGTCCTCGGGGAACCCCGAATTATCCATATTTTACAACTCATACATGATCGACATGAAGTTGCCACAACATTACAACACTTGTTACAAAAATTAACTTATGTCAGAGCGTGGAAGAGTTATAATAACAATAGGTTACAAAATATGCTCATGTTAAACTTAACATACTTCCAAAAAGGCGAGAAGAACTACAGAAACAACTTAGGTAAAATATCTAAGGTAGAAGGGGTGACCAGATCATGTCAAGCCCACCGACATAACCTTGATTAACAGCACGAGTCAGAACCTACAACAGGGGTTAACAAACCCTGAGTACTTGAGGGTACTCAACAAGTCTTACCCAACTAAAAGAAAAGACTATAAGGGTATGAAAGCTTAAGGGAAGGTTTGAAGCAAGAATAACTTTTGCAGAAAAGCTTACTAAAGTGGATCCTTACTTTAGTGTTTTAGCTTCGTATTAAGTTATCATCGGTATCCAGTTTACACCTGATCTAATTCAATCACTTCATTAAACATCTCATCTCATCTTATACTATATCCATAAGTAACCATGTTCCATTGATTAACTACGATGTAGATCAGGGAATCGAGTCTCCTTCTCTAAGAAGCAACGACAATTTGAATCGATTAGGCCCAGCTAGGGTTTTCTTACCACACGACATATGCTGGTCCTAGACCTACATATATCAACCCTCACTCAGATCCTCCAAAACAAGCATGGGTTTGCACCACCTGAGAGCACAGATTCCACCGCCGTACGCCATCCCAGATGTTTACGTAGGGTGGGTACACGCTACTCTCGCTATCTCTCCACTCCTAGTGTGCGGTTGTCCTTTCTCATAATGGAATAGCCGAGGTATTAGGCTTACCGGAGTATGCGGCCAATACTGCAAAGTCTCAACTCACATAGGTCTACAACGATATAGTCCTCAATCGACATAGACGGAAGCACTATATTGAGACTCCATTCTCGATGCAAGCTACCCACCTGATCTCAATTTAATATTATCATAACTATAGTATTTCACAACCCATAACCAGAGTTGAGAAGAGCAAGGTAAAACCTATTCTATGCGAACAATGAAACCATCATTCGACTTCTATCGAAGTCTAAGCATTATTAAGCATAAGAGATATGAACCGATTCATCTACCAGGGTAAACTAAGGGTACCTGAATTCAAGGTAATCCTGCAGCAACAGTATTCGACTAACTCCTAATTACTTAATGCACATCTCACAAGACTTAAGGTGTAATAAAGATTTGTAAATACTAAAAGAGAGTTTATGCTCTGGGGCTTGCCTGTGTTGCAGAGAAGGTTAGTTCCATATAGGATCACAGGAGTTAGACTTGACACCAACACCTTCGATGGATGGACCTTCTCTGAAACTTGATCACACAAACCTTCTCACTCTCGTAAACACTACACGTAATAAATGATGCTTTACTTAACATGATGTACTACATGCCATGATGCATAATGAGATCATTTAAGTGCATAACAGAAGATAAACAGAGTTAAGAAAGTTAAGTACAACTTTCCTTCACCAAGGAACAAGGGTTATTATTATAAAGGCATTTTAGTTAATTAGTTGTCTATCATAAAAGGAATTACATTTACATAGACCAGCAAGAGATTAACATGAAAAGCACTTACATGGCTTAATCACTTACTCAAGATATTGCTTACGAGAAGTAATCAAGACTTTCATACATGCATCCATGGGTTTGATATTTAATTATGCCATTTTAATTAATAATTAAAAGTTGATTATGGACACATCAATAAACTAATTAAGTTGCCAAGCAACAGTAGAGGTTTGGTGTTCCAAGGTCCACAATCAATCCCAAAGTCACATCCAAGTCATTTAGGGATTTATAGAAACCATTTTGTTTTTTTTATTAATCCATAAATGGCATTTAAACACACTTAAATTAATTAATCAATTTAGAATTATCAAAACAATACCAAACTTTTTGTGAAGGTATATATTAGCATGTAAAGCATACACAAAAAGTTTCATGGTTAAAACATAATTATTTTAGCCTATAAAAATCATGCAATGTCCATTTAATAAACAAAATAGGTAATTTTTAAGCACATAAAATTTATTGAAAATGACCAGTTCATATTTTTCCATGGTAGAGCATATCATGACAAAGCTACACACAAAATTTCATAATTTTATCATGCTCGAATAAATAGTTATGAATGAAACAAGATTCAGTACATAAAAGCATTTTCTGAAAAGAATAAAACATTTTCTGCGCCAAATCATTTTCTTACATATCCCTCTCCTACCCACCGCCACTGACGCATGGGCCAGGGTCAACACCCGACCCTGCCCCGCCTTGACCGCGCGGTGGCCGGCGGGTAAGCTGCGGAGCTCACCGCCGGTGAGGTCTCCGGCTAGGGGAAGCACACCGGCGTGACCCCTACAACCAGGCGCATCATTCTACCGTATTGGTTGAACGACGAGGGCTACGTGGCGCGCGCGGCCACGGCCATGGCAGAACGGCGGCGTACGGCACGGCGGCGCGATGACGGGCCGGCGCTCGGGAACCTATATGACCTAGCTAAGCTACACGACATCTCTACGGTGCTCACCGCGACTTGTTGACGCGCGCGGGTGAAGCGGGAACGGAGCGGAGGTGGTTGCCGACGGTGATGGTGGCGCGGACCGATGGTGAGGCATCGTTCCGACGTCCCCTGTACGGTAGAGATAAAAATAAGGAGATGGTGAGCTTCGCCGCATCGCAAGGAAGCTGGAACAGTAAAAGATAGGGCAAGGAAAGCTCTGGTGAGGCCTGGCCACGGTGAGGTTGAGTTCTGCGGCCATGGCGACGTCGCCGCCGCGGTAACAGCACGCGCGGCCGATTCCGGTGGTGCGAGGCGGCGCAAGCGGGTCGAGGAGGTGCGTGAGGAGCAGGCAAGTCTGTGGACGGGAGCTATTGGGCTGCGGTGGCAAGACGATGGTGAATTTTTGCCGGCGGCTAGAGGAGCTTGGCGGCGGCGCTGAAGGAAGAAAGAGAGACAGACGCCGGCGGTGAGATGTTTTAACGACGCGGGCGAGTTCTCCAGACAAGACAGCACCTGCTTGATCTTGGCCACGCAAGCAGGTGCGTGCCATCGCGCGAGGAAGCGGCAAATTAAGGCGGCGGCGGCGACAGCGAGCAGGCTAGCTGACTGTTGCCGTGGTGAGCACTGATCCTCGGCTGAAACCACCAACTTCCCCTCTCTCTTTCTCTAGATTTTGCAAAATGACGTGATGAGCAACCTTGAGCCAAGTTATTCATCTACGTGAGATGCCCAACATTGCTTAAAGTCTCATCATCCAAAACTTCCTAGATCAAAAGATTTTGAATTTCGAAGTTGGGTACTTTGAAACTGAGAAAACAGATTCAGCTAGGGCTTTGAGATTTTTTTTTGATAAGCAAACTTTGGCAATTAATTTAGGATCAACCAACAGTCAAGCGCCTCAACCAATTTCACAGTTTCATAGCTCAAGTATTGGACCAAACAATAGAGCAAAAGTTGGACACCTTTTATTTAGGAAAATTGCTTTAATAAAATCTCAAACATTGAACTTTATAGCTAATAACAAACACAGGCAAAAATGACTAAGTATGAGAATTAGTTATATAATTCAATCTTTGAGCTCAGATTTAAACATGTTTGACTTCAAAACACCAAAAACTTTTGAGTCTACACTATAGAGCTCATTTTAAACCACAAAGTTTATATTAACAAAATTTTAATTGTTTAAACAAATTCTCATAGATAAATTCACAAAGATTCTCAATTGATAACAAAGGTAACATTTCATGCAACATAAAACTTAGCATATGCAACATATGAAACACCATATATGCAACATGTATGCCATCAATGAAACTTGAAATGCATGATTAACATAATACTTGGTGAATATGCTTAATGATGCTCATGATCAAACTTTTAATGGCATTTTAACATCTGGGATGTTACAACCCCTTTCTTCCCCATCCCCTCCCTCCCACCCCTCCACCACCATGCGTCTCCCTTTGGCTTCTCCGGCGGGATCGGCGGCCGGCGAGCCAAATCCAGACTCCTTGGGGCCGGATCTGCCATCTCCATCGTCGGATCTATGACCTAGAGAGGTGGCGCCCCGAGCAGCTATGGTAGACCTCGCGTGGCCTCCTAGTGTGCGCTAGGTGGCTGGGGCCTAGGCGGCGGACGCCGGTTGGCGGCTCTAGCTAGCCAGCGGTAGGGCTAGCTGGTTCTGCACGGCCCATGGAGCTCCATGGCGGACAGGGCCGGGCGGTGGCGGCCAGTGACCGGATCTAGCCTCTTTCGCCCGTGGCGCACCATGGCGGCCGGGCCATGGCCGGCTTTGCCCTACCCACAGCTACGGCGGACGCGGCCGCTCCCCATGGTCGTAATCCATGGCGTCGACAGCTTCGAAGTGGCTTCGGGGGCTTCGGCGGGCAGGTCTATGCTGCGGCTATCTGGTGGCCCGCTTTGGCACGGTGTCGACGTGGTGGAGGCCCCTGGCATGGTTGCGCCCTCCATCCTCGACCCATGGTGTCAACTACTGCGCTTTGGTGTCTACCCTGACCGGCTTCTAGCTCTAGGATGGAGGCGGTGGCGCAGTCTGCGTCATTTCCCTTCTTAAAGGCATCATCGAAGCCTGTCTTTATCGTTCGGGTCATCGGGGCAGGTTCTGGGACGAAACCCCGCGTTTGCTTCTGTCAACGATGATGGCGTCTATGGATGTCAGTTCCCTTCTTGAAGGTGTCGTTGGAGCGCTCATGCTGCCCCTGCCATGCTTCTACTCTTTTTGCTTCCCTGCCTGGAGTTGCTCCTCGTTGTGCTATACCTGATTGTGCTATATGCTACTCCTCGCTTTGTGTAACACCCTCGGTGTTACACTATAAAATCTTTTGCTAGAACAAGTCATGAGCATCATGGTTATGTGTCAATGTATGTAATATAGTGTGTGAATCAATTTACGTAACTTAAAACGACCAACGGAAATGCTTAACGTAAGGTCGTTCGTGACGTATAAAATTATCAAGTACGGATGTTCGCGAATTTTTATTGAACGAAAATACTATAGAACGTATATACAAAACTTTAGTAAAGTTGGAAGTATGAACTTTGTAGATGGCGATGAAATACCCACGGTCAAGAAAGGAATTCACTAGCTAGCATACCTAATAGCTTGGAAATCAAAATTGACGCGAACCCGATCAAGACTTAATCAATTTTCTTAAGTCAGAAAATGGTTTGATAAGGCTAAGTTTGGCAATTTTTGTAGGGTAATCGGGTTAAGGAGTGATGGGGTATTAGGGCTTGTTTTAGTAGCTTAATATGCCCTCTTAGGAATTGCATAGGTGGTTTGGCGATTAGATCAATGTTTTGGGGTTTTTCAAACGCTTTAAAGATGGTGCGCACAATGTTCCCGACCGGTTTTATCACGTGGATGTGGTCACCATGCCTCGGCACTCAGTGTCATAGCATTGGTTGCCTGACGCATGCGTGCAAGCATGCACATGCATCACCGTGCTCGGTGGGACACTAGGGGTCGGTTGGTCTGGCCGCTCTGCCCCGCAATGTCCTTGCCGTTGTCGTCATGGGCCCGTTGCTCTGGCTAGTCCACTGTCGCTTGGGGCCTGCCTCGTGCTGTCACCGTCGCACCACAGCACGCCATCATCCCATCACAGTGCTGCCTTGTGCTGTCATTGTCGAGCCACAGCACGCGCATGTTCCTCTTTGCCGCGTCGTCTTGTTGGGCACACTACGCGCATAGGTTTGCGGCACCCCCATGTGCCTCTGCTCTGCCTGGTGTCCGCATCCCGCCAAGGCAGCACAACGCCCGCTGCTATGCCGTGCTGCTGCATCTGCCCGTGCATGTAGCCGTTCCCTGTGGTGCCTTTGTCCTCTTCTATTTAGTGGCAAGCGCCACGCCATGCTCCCCAACCGCCACCGCCTTAATGGGCGTCGCGCTGGAGTCATCGAGCCGTGCCAAGGCTAGCTCGCAGCGTCGGTCCAAGCCAAGTAATTGCGCAAGCTAGAAGCTTAATTGGGAACCTAGCTACATGCCAAGCTCGCTCATTACTGCAGCCGTGCCATGTCGAGCCTTAATTTGAAGATTCCCCGTCGTTGGCCACCTTAAGACCGAACGGCGATGCCCATCCAATTCGCCTTGCACTATCCATCTCCATTCAATTTCGTGGCACTGTGTCTTTGCCCTATTCCCCTCCATCCCGTGCACACCCCATTTTCACAGCCACTGCCTTCCCAGTGCCGCTGACATGGTCGCACCACCGCCGCCCGTCGCGGAGCTTGCCGTGCGCGTGTGGGCGGACTCACCTGGCCCATCCCCAATGAAGCCACCACCACTGGTAGCTTTGGGGTCAGTTGCTGATGCTCATCCTTTGGGTCATTCACTTCATTTGTGCCTTGGTTCACTAGAACATGGAGGCCGTCGTCGTAGGTTGTCCACCGCCATGGAGGGAGTTCAGGATCGTGTCTCCGTTCATCGTGTCACCACCCACCGCTTCGTGTTTGCATCTAGGTGAGCATCAGCTTGCTATCGGGGGTGGGGAGGGGCTAGGATGGCTGGTGTCACTGCCTAGTGCCATCGCCGCCTCGCCGCTGCGCGCACGGGTGCTCGGAGACCTGGCCGTTGTAAAGAAGCAAAGGGGGAGGGGCGTATTTGTAATAGAGTAGTCTATGGGAATAGTACTATAGACCTCGAGGTGAATCGCCGGTAGCTCATGCACGTTTTCACAATTGTGTCGGCGCGCGCGGGCCTCCCCGTCGTGGGCCGTTGTCGCGCGGTTGGGCCACGCCCGCTTGGGCCACATAGGTGGGTCGCGCGTGTGCGCGTGCTGCGTGGGCGTGGGCCACGCTGCGAGTTAGTGCGTCGTGGGTTGAATTCAGTTTTATTTTTCCAGGGAATTAGTAGATGCTTTTCTAATTTAAATTGTGCGCTGATCTTTGGAAAATTATAGTAAATGTTGTAGGTGTCCAAAAATAGTGAAATAAAATTTGTTAGGTTTACAAAAGTAGGATCTATCTGTTAGTGTATTCAGTTTATAGTTATTTGTGATAACGATAGATTCATTAATTTATTTAGGAAAGCTTAACATTATTTAGCTTAATATTTGTAGGAATTTTTGTGGCAAATTGGTAATAGATTTAGCCATGAAACTTTTATAGTAGGTTCATTATATTATTATGTGCTCACTGTAATTTTTGTAGCCTTAGAATAGGTTGATAAATAGGGTAGCTAATGCTCCTTGTTTTATCATATATATATAGTAAATCGATATTAAGAGTAAGACTGTCTCCAATAGATGACCTATATGGGTACCCAAACCCAAAATGGGTAGTAGGAGACTCAAAATCAACCTACAACAGAGTACCTATACTGGAAACCCATTTTGTGTTGTCTGAGAGGCACAACCCAAATATGAGTATCCTCTCTCCTAGAAATCCATTTATAGAAAGGATTCTCTTTTGGGTCCTGTTGTTGGAGAGGATGTCGAATGGGTATTGAACCCATTGACTGTAGCGCTATCCAAACATTGAATGGGTCTTGTATTTTGGGTGTTGTTGTTGGAGATAGTCTAAGAATGCCTTTAGTTGCTAAGCTAATACATGAAATGTTTCATACTATTTAATGGAGATGATAGGCAACTTAGCATCTTAGTTGGTAGAGCTAGCTTAGTAGCTTGTTAGATGTATTCTTATTTTAAGAGTTGTTGTTGTCATATTACTAAGTGTTGCATCATCATTTCATGCATGTAGATAACGAGTTGGTAGAGTTCATGCCTACGGGTGAGCAGGAGTATGAGGAGATCATCGAGGAGTACGAGGAGGAGATTCTCATATAGGAGGGAGCCCCGGAGCCTTCAGTTGCTGACTTTGTTGACACTCTGCCTGCCCAAGGCAAGCCCCGGTGCATAACCCTTATTTTGAATTATATCTGAATATATATATGTGATGTGCATTTACGTTGTAGGCATTTTATGGAAACTACATGCATAGATATATCTACCCATGAGTCCTACTAGCATAGGTCGAGTAGTTGCTAAGCTCACGATTTCGGGAGCGTGAGTAACTTGTTACTCACAATAGGTGATTATTATTATCACTCATGATAAAAATGGTGAAAGAAAAAATAGAGACCAGGTAGGGATATGGTTTGGGTATTGGTGGGTGTAAGAGGCTGTGTCTTGCGGCCAACGGGGCATAGCTTGGTTATACTATTTCCCTGTCTATGTCGGTTAAGGACCAGCTGTTGTATTGGATTCTAGGCAAGTAAAAAAACCTATTATCCCAAGCACATACTTGGGTATGGGTGCAGGGAAGGCTTGTTGCTCTCTTGTCGTGGGTTCTGGCTCTTTCTAGACCAACTGATTGGAGGCGGAGATGGTGGAGGTCTAAGCACCGCACTGAGTCCGAGACTCAGGAGCGGGGGCTTGGAGTCCAAGTTTGGATGAGGACCTAGACCTCGTGATAGGAGAGTGGTGGGTTAGTCCTACTTGTGCCTAGGGTACAAGCAGGGCATGTGTTTTAGGGTACCTAGCTGGGCACATTAATTAGCGAATCACCGGTGATCCAGTATGGCTTGTCTACAATCTAGCACCGTAGTAAGAACTAAAAGATGAAAGGTGGTAAAATGGAATTGTTTGCTCAACTCTTGATTGAAAGTAGAATAGGTGCTTACATAGAATGGCTAGATAATGAAATAATCATGACTGCTGATAATAAACATGCATAAGGATTCACTATTAGTATTGCTTTTAGCAAAAAGGAAACCCAGCAAACCATAAAGCTTATCATATCCCTAGGAGTTAGGAAATTATTTCGACTAGTCGGATAAGTCTTGCGAGTACATTGAGTACTCAGGGTTTATTTACCCCTATTGCATGTACAACTTGAGAAGTAGTCGTTGTGTGAAGGATTCTTCTGGTGGGCACATATGGATCCTTGTATATTATCGATAGATGTTTCTTTTCATTCCATTGTTTAAATTTTTGCACTCTGAATTTGATACTATAATAATATATTTTTAAGAACTCTAGATGTATGAAATGGACTAAGTAATATAAACTTGTTATCATTATTGGATCCTAAGGGAAAAATGTGGATTATTTGGGCTCTCTCTTGGGGCATGCACGATGAAATTCGCCCAATGTAGCTCACTCTCGGGGTGCTTAGTGTCTAGTAGAAGACAAGCGCCTCTGTAAGTGCATTATTTCAAGCGGTTCTGCCACAGTTGGTACCAGAGCCAATAATGAGTCTATGAGTTTCATCACCCTTTTCCAAAACCTAAAATTTGACCAACAAAAGTTTTGCAAAAAGCAGGATGCAATAAATTATGTAAATAAGTATAAGCCCTAGCAATATGGTCTATCTAGGATAGCGGCACTGGTTTTATCTAATCAGTTTTCTACAGGTACACTAACTTATGCTGCGTAAGAATCGTTTAGCCTACGGGGAGCAAGTGTGCAATGTGCCAAAAATTCTTGCGAATGCCGCTATATTTCGGTTTGAGTAAACGTATAGGTCGATGCATGCATCATAAAAGAGAATTTTGCTTAAACTAAACTCCCCCTACACGTATAATTGGATTAGTGAATTGATAGGATAAACTAAAAGAATGCTTTAATAAATGTCTTATCATTTCTCTAATCTCTTGTTCCTGATCTAGAGGGTTGTCCTAAATGGTTGGTTCCTATCTGTTTTCATATGAACTTGAGGTCTGGTCGCGGGAACACCAGTGCCGGAGCAGGCCATGGTCTTGGTGAAGGCCAAGGTGAAAGTGGCCGGGGCAATGGGAACGACAATGGGGAGAGCCATGAGGCCCCACTTTTGGCTCCTCCTCCACCACCACCGCCACCTCTGATGACTCATGCGGAGATGATGGCAGAGATGTTGGCTATTCATCGCAAGTCAGCCCGTGCCATGGAGCTGCTGGCATAGGCTATCAGTGGCTTTGCCCGTGGAGGCCACGGAGGAAATGGTGGGAACGAGGGTGGTGCCCATGGTCTTGAGGGACCCTGCTCTTATTAGGATTTCTTAAAGATGCACCCACCCACGTTCATGTCAATGGCTGAGCCTCTAGATGCGAAGCATTGGCTTCACATTCTGGAGCAAAAGTTTCTGCTACTCACCGTAACTGAGGAGCAGAAAGTGCGCTTTGCAGCGCAATGGCTATTGGGATCTACTAGTGCATGGTGGGACACATTTAATGCCATACAGCTGACAGATCACCGGGTGACCTAGTAGGAGTTCATTGCGCCCTTCAGAGAATATTACATTCCTGCTGGTGTTCTAAACAGGAAGTTGACCGAATTTCTAGACTTGAGGCAAGGAGGCTTGTCCGTGATGGACTATGTCAACTAGTTCAACCACTTGTCATAGTATGTTGGGACTCACATTGATATAGATGAGAAGAAGAGGGACCATTTCTATCGCGGACTCTCTTGCAGCCTACAAAAGGAGTTATATACAAGAAACTATCAGACCTTTAGGGCTACGATGAATGCAGCCATTGCCATGGAGGGATTGTAGCATGACTCTTTGGCAGAATGGAAGCACAAGCGGGTGGTTACTAGGTCTTCTAGTCACCCCATGCTCAGAAAGTACAGGTTGTCAGGCGGGTGCCCTATCAGTCTTTGGGTGGGTATTTGTTTCGATAGCCTCAGCAGACTTTCAGGCTCCTTCCACTCAGTATTATGCACCTACTAAGTAGGTGCAACATCAGCAACCTCAGGGACAACAGGTCCCACCTCGTCAAGGATAGGGGAACAAGCCTGGTGCTTGTTTTAAGTGTGGCAAGGAAGGCCACTATGCCTGGGAGTGTCCATAAAATGAGCATGTCTAGCCTGCTCAACCCTCAGCTAACTCCTGCCTGATCAAGCGGACAATTATTAAGAAGGTGCCAGTCAGCCATTCTAGATAGGTTAATTTCACAGAGGCTGAGGAAATATTGCAAAATGAACCAGTGATGGCTGTTATGTTTACCATTGATTCCCATCCAGCTTATGTGTTGTTTGATTATGGTGCATCACATTCATTCATGAGCATGGGATTTACACACTGATAGAATATACCGCTTATGGCTATACCTTTTGCTTATAAAATCAGTACTCCGGGTGCGCAGTTGTGCGTTAATACTCGGATGGACACAGTGGGCTTAGTATTAGCCACTCACACTTACCGTCTTCAGTTCATGGTGCTGCCTGGGCAAGGCATTGATGCAATTTTGGGAATGAACTAGTTGCGTGTATATGGGGTAGTCTTAGATCTAAAGCCGAGAGTTGTTGAGTTATGGCTTCCTTCTTCTGAGGATAGGATGTCTCTTCTTATGCCCTTAGATCTAGCCTTACCTGTTGCTGCTCATGCTGAAGCTTCTCCTGATCTTGCCTCTATTCCTATGGTCTTTGAGTTCCCGTATGACTTTCCTAAAGATCTACCTAGGTTGCCACCAGATAGAGATGTGGAGTTCTCCATTGAGTTAGAGCCTGGCACTGCTCCTATCTCTCGACGCCCATACCGCATGGCCCCGAAGGAATTGGCTGAAATGAAGAAGTAGTTAGAAGAGTTGTTGGAAAAGGGATTCATCTGTCCAAGCTCTTCACCATGGAGTTGTCTTGACATTTTTGTGAAGAAAAAGGATGGCACTCTTCAGATGTGTGTGGATTACCGCCCTCTCAATGCGGTAACCATTAAGAACAAATATCCTTTACCTCATATTGATACTTTGTTCGATCAACTAGCTGGTGCCAAAGTGTTCTCCAAGATTGATCTCCTCTCAGGCTATCACCAAATCAAGATTAGATCACAAGATATACCAAAGATAACTTTTTCTACTAGGTATGGGCTGTATGAATACCTAGTAATGTCTTTTGGTCTCACCAATGCTCCTGCATTCTTCATGTATCTCATGAATTTAGTATTTATGCCAGAGTTGGGCAAGTTTATGGTGGTATTCATTGATGATATCTTGATATATTTTAAGAACAAGGAAGAGCATGCCCAACACCTTCGGATAGTACTGACTCGATTGAGGGAACACAAGCTGTATGTTAAATTCAGCACGTGTGAATTTTGGTTAGATCGAGTACAGTTTTTAGGGCATGTTCTGACACCTGAAGGTATCTCTATGGATCCAAGCAAGGTGCAAGATGTGCTAAATTGGAATTCTCCCAAGTCAGTGCACCAGATTCATCAGTTCCTTGGTCTTGCTAGATAGTATCAGTGCTTCATTCCTGACTTCTCCAAAATAGCTCAGTCGATGACTAAGCTGCTCTAGAAAGATGTCAAGTTTGTTTGGAGCCCAGCTTGTGAAGAAGCCTTCCAAGCTTTGAAGAAATTTCTAACCACTGCTCCTGTTCTAGCCCAACTAGATATTGACAGACCTTTTGATGTATATTGTGATGCCTCAAAGATGGGGTTGGGATGTGTGCTTATGCAGGATGGGCGTGTGATAGCTTATGCTTCACGCCAACTGAAAAAGCACGAGGTGAATTATCCCACCCATGATTTAGAGTTGGCTGCTGTGGTGCACGCTCTAAAAATTTGGAGGCGTTATTTGTTGGGAAACAAAGTACACATTTTGACAGATCACAAGAGCCTCAAGTATATTTTTACTCAATCTGCGTTAAATATGAGGCAAAGGAGATGGTTGGAATTAATAAAGGATTATAACTTGGAGGTACATTACCACCCCGAAAAAGCTAATGTGATAGCTGATGCTTTGAGCCAGAAGTCCTATCAGGTTGAAGAAACACCTTTGTCTCTCAACCATGCTGAGGTGCTAGCTCATATTGCCTTAGTCTTAGATTTACTTGAGTAGATTATTATGGAGCAAAGGCAAGATACTTCATAAATTCATCACATCAAGAAACTAATTGCCAAAGGGCATGGTCCTCAGTTTAGCATTGATGAGCAAGGGATAGTAAGGTATGAGAACAAATTGGTGGTTCTATCAAATGAGGAGATTAGAAGGAAGATTTTGAATAAACTCATCATTCCAAGTTGTCTATCCATCCTGGTAGTAACAAGATATACCATGATTTACGCCACTTATATTGGTGGTCCAATATGAAGCAGGATATCACCAAGTACGTCGCGAAGTGCAACACTTGTGGGAGAGTTAATGCTGACCACATGCGTACCCCAGGATATTTGTAGCTCTTGCCTATTCCTATTTGGAAATGGGAAGATATTTCCATGGATTTCATTGTGGGTCTACCCCACATGTCCAAGGGCTATAACTCTATTAGGGTCATTGTGGATCGCCTTACCAAGTCAGCTTATTTCCTCCTAGTGGATACCAGATATTCAACTAGAAAGTATGTCAAGCTGTATCTTGACTAGATTATGACCTTGCATGGAGTTCCTCTTACTATCGTCTTTGATAGAGGGTCAGTCTTTGTCTCTTGCTTTTGGGAGCAACTACAGGAGTGTCTTGGTACTAGTCTCCTCCGAAGTTCAGCTTATCATCCACAAACTGATGGCCAAACAAAAAGGGTAAACCAGGTACTTGAAGACATGTTGAGAGCTAGTGCCATCTCTTTTCCTGAGAAGTGGGATGAATGCTTGAATTTAGCTGAGTTTTCTTACAACAATAGCTATCAAGAAAGCATTTGTATGGCACCCTTTGAAGCTCTATATGGAAAGAAATGTAGAACACCACTTAATTGGGTTGAAGTGGGAGACCGTGGATACTTTGGACCTGACTTCATCAAAGAAGCTTGAGAGTAAGTCAGTATTATTCAGAGTCATTTGAAGGCAGCTCAGAGCCGACAGAAAGCTTATGCGGACAAACAAAGAAGGCCTTTGAAGTTTGTAGTTGGGGATTATGTGTACCTCAAGGTGTCTCCTATGAGAGGGGTGCATCGGTTTGGTGTCTGTCGACGAAATATGGTCGGTAGTCCACCGAGGGGGTGCCCATGGTGGTAGATTATTGGTAGACGATGCGTGTAATCAGGAACCAGATGGTTACAGAGGCACAAGACACAAGATTTATATAGGTTTAGGCCGCCAGTGTGGCGTAAAACCCTACGTCCTGTGCTCTGCTATTTGTATTGATCTAGGGTGGGATCTGTTATCCTCTAGGAGACCCTTGTCTCTCCTTATATACTCCAAAGAGGCAAGGTTACAAGTAAAGTATCCAATTTGGTACTATTACAATATATAGTACAACTTGTAATCTTGATGTGTACGCCTTGATCTTATGGGCCGGGCCACCTCGGATGGTGCAACCCATGTACCATCTTGTGGTACCCGAGGGTATATCCCCCACAGCTAGTCCCTGAGCACCATGTATTCTGATGTGACACGCCATTTTAACCTTCTCCGAACAGTGAGGCTTGAGTTCTTGACATCTCCAACCACCATTGTCGCCGGAGAAGTAGGTTGCCCAAAGAATGTATGGTGCTCTTAAGAAGAAAGAAAAAGATTTCCATCCTAGGAAGTGTGCCCACTTATATTTCTAAAAAGAAATGTAAGTGCGTCTTGAAGCGTAGCGTCCTTGATCATCAGAGGCATAGTAGTCGAAAAACAAACACATTCACCGCAAGGTGAAGTATGCCCACTTAGTCCCCGAGCCTGGTAGTAGGTGACGTAGGCACGTGGTGCCAGGGTCTAAAAAGAATTCCCAGTTAAGTTGAGAATCCAATCGTCGTACAGGCGATACGAGATGCACCGGTAGGTGCATCGTACCGATGTAGTCCTCGAGCTTGCTGGAAGGTGAGATATGAGCCTTGTAGCAAGGTCTAAGTAAGAAAAAATATCCCAACTATATGCGAGTTGCCAGTCACATGTAGTCGAGACGCAAAGTCCCCGAGCCGTAGTCGGAGAGTGGTCGAGGCAGCTGTAGTCGGAGAGTGGTCGAGGCAGTCCCTGAGCATAGGTCGAGGAGCGAGCGACGAAGTCCTAGAGCCATGGTCGGAGAGTGACCAAGGCAGTCCCCGAGCATAGGTCGAGGAGCGAGCGACGAAGTCGCCGAGCATAGCTCGACATTTCTGCAATATAAATATGTAGAATGGTAGTACATGATATATAAAATAATAAATTATGGAGAAAAAAATCAGCGGTGAAGAAATAGCGTATGACGCTCAGCAGTCATTTGCAAATGAGCATGATGTGATAAAGCAGTTGGTGCTTTGTAAACATCAGTGTTAATATGAAGTTTGTGTTTATACTTAATATAAATTGCCCGATCAGTTAGTATGCAGCTGAGTCTCTAGCCCTAGCTAGCCCGTTAACCATAATGCAGGGCGCAGAGCCCGTGCACGTGTAGGATGAACAAAGCATCGTTAAGGAGTCACTGATGACCACCCATAACGCAGAGGGCAGACGCTTATGCACGTGTAAGGAGGAGCCGGAGACAGGGCCTTTTCTAGAGACATCGAGCGTCAACATGACTGGTCGAGGATTTGCATTAAGTATAGTTGTATGTTATATTTAAGATTGTATACATGGACAAACGTTATTTGAAGAATAATCATGATAAGGATGTTGTGGAGAAACGTCGTAATGAAAATTATATTAAATATAAATATTAGAAGTGTACTTATCTTTGGATAGAAATATGGTCGGCGGTGATGAAGCTGTCCGGTCCTCAAGCTTTCTGACCTGTCGTGACGGTGGTCGCGGTTGTCATAGCGCCATTCTTCATGATGATCATCATTGCGACGTGGTCTGGTGGTCGAGGTGGTCAGAGCTTGGCGGAGCCGCTCGGGACATGGTCTGGTGGTCAGAGCTCGGCGGAGCCGCTCGGGATGTGGTCTGGTGGTCGGAGCTTGGTGGAGCCGCTCAGGACATGGTCGACGTGGTTTGGTGGTCTGGTGGTCGGAGCTCGGCGGAGCCGCTCGGGACATGGTCTGGTGGTCGGAGCTCAGAGCTCGGCGGCTGCACCCAGTAGAGCAGGTTGTCGACCTGCCGACGTTGACATGCATCGTTGAAGGATGTCGTCGTGGTTGACTAGAGCTATGGATGATGTTGATGAAGAAAATCACCATCTAATTCGTCGGAAGATTAGCACGCACAACCCCTAAAGGGGTCCCCTACCTGGCGCGCCACTGTTGACGAAATATGGTCGGCAGTCCACCGAGGGGGGTGCCCATGGTGATAGATTATCGGTAGACGGTGTGTGTAATCAGGAACCAGATGGTTATAGAGGCACAAGACACAAGATTTATACAGGTTTAGGCCGCCAGTGTGGCGTAAAACCCTACGTCATGTGCTCTGTTATTTGTATTGATCTAGGGTGGGATTTGTTGTCCTCTAGGAGACCCTTATCTCTCCTTATATACTCCGAAGAGGCAAGGTTATAAGTAAAGTATCCAATTTGGTACTATTACAATATATAGTACAACTTGTAATCTTGATGTGTACGCCTTGATCTTACGGGCCGGGCCACCTCGGATGGTGCGGCCCATGTACCATCTTGTGGTACCCGAGGGTATATCCCCCACAGTGTCCATGGCAAGCTAGCCCCTTGATATATGGGTCCTTATAAGATTTTGGGGCAGTGTGGCCCATTTGCTTATCGTCTCCAACTTCTAGATATTTTATTGGTGGTACATGATGTGTTCCACACATCTTAGTTGAAGAAGTGTTTGAGGGTCTCTGATGAAGCTATGGAAATAGAAGGACTTCCCCTCTAGCTTGACTTAACGTATATTGAACATCCTGTCAAGATCTTAGATGAGAAAGAAAAAGTGACTAGGAACAATGTGATGAAGTTCTACAAGGTTCAGTGGCAAAACCACTTGGAGGATGAAGCAACGTGGGAGCAAGAAAGTTACATCCTGGAGCATTATCCTCATCTTCTTTCTGATTCATTGAGGTAGTTGTTTATTTCAAAATGTATTTCTTATCCTTTTTCCACACTAGGCACATGAAATCTAGGGGCGAGATTTTATTTTAGGGGGTAAATTTATAACACCCTCGGTGTTACACTATAAAATCTTTTGCAAAAACATGTCATGAGCATCATGGTTATGTGTCAATGTATGTAATATAGTGTGTGAATCAATTTACATAACTTAAAATGACCAACGGAAATGCTTAACGAAAGGTCGTTCATGGCGTATAAAATTATCAAGTAGGGATGTTCGTGATTTTTTATTGAACAAAAACACTATAGAACATATATACAGAACTTTAGTAAAGTTGGAAGTATGAACTTTATAGATGGCGATGAAATACCTATGGTCGAGAAAGGAATTCACTAGCTAGCATACCTAATAGCTTGGAAATCAAAGTTGACGCAAACCCGATCAAGACTTAGTCAAATTTCTTAAGTCAAAAAATGGTTTGACAAGGCTAAGTTTGGCAATTTTTGTAGGGTAATCGGGTTATGGAGTGATAGGGTATTAGGGCTTGTTTTAGTAGCTTAATATGCCCTCTTAGGAATTACATAGGTGGTTTGGCAATTAGATCAACGTTTTGGGTTTTTTTTGAACGTTTTAAAGATCGTGCGCACAACGTTCCCGACTGGTTTTATCACGTGGACGCGGTCACCGTGCCTCGGCACTCGGTGTCACAGCGTCATCCACCCGATGCACACGCGCATCACCACGCTTGGTGGGACGCTGGGGGTCAGTTGGCCTGGCCGCTCTATCCCGCAGTGTTCTTGCCGTTGCCGTCGTGGGCCCGTTGCTCTAGCCGGTCCCCTACCGCTTGGGCACCTGCCTCACGCTTTCACTGCCACACCATAGCACACTACCATCCCATCACCGTGCTGCCTTGCGCTGTCACCGTCATACCACAGCACGCGCACGTTCCTCTGCGCCGCATTGTCACACCGGGCACACTGCACGTGTAGGTTCATAGCACCCCCACATGCCTCTACTCTGCCTGGCGTCCGTGTCCCACCAAGGCAGCACAACGCCTCCTGCTGTGTCATGCTACTGCATCTGTCGCCCTTGCTCTGCCCACGCATACAGCCATTCCCCGTCGCACCTTTGTCCTCTTTTATTTAGTGGCAAGCGCCACGCCGCGCTCCCCAACCGCTATCGCCTTAATTGGCGTCGCACCGGAGTCACCGAGCCACACCAAGGCCAGCTCATAGGGCCGGTCCAATCCAAGTAATTGCGCAAGCCAGAAGCTCAATTGGGAACCTAGCTATGCACCAAGCTCGCCCATTGCTGCAGCCATGCCGTGTTGAGCCTCAATTTGAAGATTTCCCATCGTCGGCCACCTTAAGACCGAACGACGACGCCCAACCAATTCACCTTGCACCGTCCATCTCCATTCAATTCCGTGGCACTGTGTCTTATCCTAGTTCCCCTCCATCCCGTGCACACCCATTTTCATAGCCACTGCCTTCTCGGCGCCGCTGACACGGTCGCACCACCGCTGCCCGTCATGGAGCTTGCCGTGTGTGCATGGCCAGACTCACTCGGCCCGTCCCCAATCAAGCCACCACCATTGGTAGCTTTGGGGTGAGTTGCTGATGCCATCCTTTGGGTCGTTCACTTCATTTGTGCCTTGGTTCACTAGAACATGGAGGCCGCCGCCGTAGGTTGTCCTCCGCCGTAGAGGGAGTTCGGTACCGCATCTCCGTTCATCGCTTCACTGTCAACCGCTTTGTGTTTGCATCTAGGTGAGCATCGGCTCGCTATCGGGGGCGGGAAGAGGCTAGGATGGATGGCGTCACTGCCCAGTGTCGTCGCCGCCGTGTTGATGCGCGTGCGGGTGCCTAAGGACCTGGCCGTTGTAAAGAAGCAAAGGGGCAGGGGCGTATTTGTAATAGAGCAGTCTGTGGGAATAGTACTATAGACCTCGGGGTGAATCGCTAGTAGCTCGTGGACGTTTTCACAATTGTGTCGGCACACGCGGGCCTCCCCGTCATGGGCCGTTGTCGTGCAGTTGGGCTGCCCCCGCATGGGCCACGCCGGTGGGTCGTGCTTGCACGCACTCGCTTCGCGGGCGTGGGCCGCGGGTTGAATTCAGTTTTCTTTTTCCATGAAATTAGTAGATGCTTTTCTAATTTAAATTGTGAGCTGATCTTTGAAAAATTATAGTAAATGTTGTAGGTGTCCAAAAATAGTGAAACAAAATTTGTTAGATTCACAAAAATAGGATCTATCTGTTGGTGTATTCAGTTTACAGTTATCTGTGTAATGATAGATTCATTAATTCATTTAGTAAAGCTTATTATTATTTAGCTTAATATTTGTAGGAATTTTTGTGGCAAATTGGTAATAGATTTAGCCATAAAACTTTTATAGTATGTTCATTGTATTATTATGTGCTCACTATAATTTTTGTAGCCTTAGAATAGGTTGATAAATAGGGTAGCTAATACTCCTTGTTTTATCATATATATAGTAAATCGATATTAAGAGTAAGAATGCCTTTAGTTGCTAAGCTAATACATGAAATGTTTCATACCTGTTTAATGGAGATGATAGGCAACTTAGCGTCTTAGTCAGTAGAGCTAGCTTAGTAGCTTGATAGATGCATTCTTATTTTAAGAGTTGTTGTTGCCGTATTGCTAAGTGTTGCATCATCATTTCATGCATGTGGATAGCAAGTTGGTAGAGTTCGTGCCTACGGGTGAGCAGGAGTACGAGGAGATCATTGAGGAGTATGAGAAGGAGATTCTCGTATAGGAGGGAGCCTCAGAGCCTTCAGTTGCTAACTTTGTTGACACCCCGCCTGCCCAAGGCAAGCCCCGGTGCATAACCCTTATTTTGAACTATATCTGAATATATATGTGATGTGCATTTATGTTACAGGCATTTTATGGAAACTATATGCATAGATATATCTACCCATGAGTCCTACTAGCATAGGTCAAGTAGTTGCTATGCTTAGGATTTTGGTAGCATGAGTAACCTGCCTTTACTCACTATAGGTGATTATTATTATCACTCATGATAAAAATGGTGAAAGGAAAAATGGAGACCAGATAGGGATATGGTTTGGGTATTGGTGGGTGTAAGAGGTTGTGTCCTACGGCCAATGGGGCATAGCTTGGTTACACTGTTTCCCTATCTATGTCGGTTAAGGACTGGTCGTTGCATTGGATTCTAGGCAAGGCACAAACTTATTATCCCTAGCATAGCCTTGGGTATGGGCGCAGGGAAGGCTTGTTGCTCTCTTGTCATGGGTCCCAACTCTTTCTGAACCGACTAATTGGAGGTGGGGATGGTGGAGGTCTAAGCACCACACTGAGTTCAGGACTCAGGAGCGGGGGCTTGGAGTCCAAGCTTGGATGGAGACCTAGACCCCGTGATAGGAGAGTGGTGGGTTGGCAGAAGAAGGTCATCGAAATAGGGGAGCCTCATCAAGCTGGACTTATGAGTCCACATATGTTCCTCACCATATCCCATAAAACCACCTTCTTCATTGGGCACGAGAGCATCTATCTAAGCACGAACCTCGACACCAGTCCTCAAGTGCAGTTTAGGGTCTATCACTTTGACACCTTTTGTAAAGCTCTTGATGTCTTCTCTGAATTCATGGTCTAGAGGGAGGAACTAACGATGTTGGTTGAACAATGAATACTTGCCACCCTTCTTCAACCAAATGAACCTCACAGCTTCCTTGCATATTGGGCATGGGAACTTCCCGTGAACACACCAAGCGGCAAATAACCCATACGCTAGGAAGTCATGCAGGGAGTAGTGGTACCAAACGTGCATTTTGAAGCTTGTCTTTGTAGCTCGGTCGTATGTCCATACCCCCTTCTCCTAAGCATGGATCAATTCATCAATCACAGGCTCCATGAACACACCCATATTACTCCCCGGGTGTCTAGGAATTATCAACAACAAGAATACATTATGCCATTGAAAGGAGATGCCAGGAGGGAGATTGAGGGGGATAACAAAAATGGGCCAGCATGTGTATGGGGCAGCCATCATTCCATAAGGATTGAACCCATCTGTTGCTAGCGCGACACATACATTATGGGCCTCAGCTGCTTTGTCACGATGTTTGTCATTGAAGTACGTCCATGCTTCAGCATCAGACAGATGTACCATCTTCCTAGGATTGTACCGTTTGCCATCTTTGTGCCATGTCATCTGTTTCGTGGATTCCTCGATCATGAATAGTTGTTGGATCCTCGGCAAGAAAGGAAGGTGCCGTAGCACTCTCACGGGGATCGGAAGCTACTTTTTCTGACCATCACTAGAGTCTATCGCCAGGTACCTAGAGGATTTACACTTCGGACAGTAATTTGCGTCCTTGTGTTCTTTCCTAAATAGGACGCACCCCTTCGGACAAACATGTATATTGTCATACGGCATCTTAAGCATACGAAGGAGTTTCTCTACCTCGTACAAGTTCATCGGCAAAGTGTGCTTCTCCGGTAGCATGGTGCCAAACACGGCCAACATCTTATCGAAGCCTTCTCGACTCAGGTTTAACTCGGCCTTCAACCCTATTACGCATCCAACCGCATCTAGCTGAGAAATTGTTGTACGCTCGTGAAGAGGTTTCTGTGCCGAGTGCAACATTTTGTAGAAGTCCTTTGCGGATTCCTCCATCTCCTCCTTCTCACATCGTTCAGCGAAGTGAGCTTGGTGGGCATCATCTAGCATGGCTGCTACCCTAACATCATCATCAAAAGCCTCGAGGCGTGCTCTCACCACCTCCACTCTTATACGATCTGCTTTACCATGGTAGATCCACTGCTGGTAGCCAGGCGTATAACCATTGAACACAAGATGTCTAACCATGGTCTTCTCGTCTACCTTTCTCCTGTTGTCACACTTGCTGCAGGGACACCAAACTAGAGAATGTCCTCCTGCTCCTAGGCCAAATGCATGTTTCAAGAAATGATCTGTCCCCTTCACCCATTCATAGTCATAGTCACTGCCGCTTCTCCAGCCCGTGTACATCCACTGACGGTCCTCCATCCTTTAACATTTACATCACAGAGTATTGTGATCATCAATTGCATCTACGCGGTGTTCCTAATGTCTAATACGTGAGGATAGGTCCTAATCCCACCCGCGGATGTGTAGATGAGGTCAGTTTCCAGGCTCCGCTCCTCTCCGAGATAGAATTTCGACAGCACCTCCCCGCTGTTCTCCCGATACACGTCCTGCTAGGGAGAGTGTGTATCCAGAGAACAACAGGGAAGAGCTGCCGAAACTCGGTCTCGGACCGGAGCAGACCATGGAAACTAACCCATCTACGCATCCACGGGATGTCCAAAAAATGTGGACAATCCGAAACAGATACGATCGTAGATATGCAAAGATCCGCATACCTACGACCATATCTCTTTTGGACGGGAGACGCCTAACTAGGTTACGCGATCTAAGACAATGATATGGGAGGAGGGCTTATTTATACCTAGGGTGGCGGTGGAGTCAGGCTAGCGGGGTAGTGGTGAGTCAGGGCAGTGATGAGGTGATGCTGTGCAGGCAGACCCGCAATGCCGACGAAGAGGATCGGGGTCGCCGAGTCCCCTCTGACGTGCTCTTCTCTGTAAAAGAAGAAACACAATACTATAAGTTGAAAATTTCGGCAGAACCTCCCCTGTACGGGGAGGTTTCCAAAACCTGCAAGAAAAAACCGGCATGATGGCCGACAACCACATATCAAGGGAACAAATACGGCACGATGGCCAATAGCCAGATATATATTAATCCACCACCAACACACCACCACCACCACCACCATGACCACACCACCACCACCACAACCACCACACTACCACCACCACCACGACCACGACCACACCACCACCACAACAACCTCCACCACCACGACCACACCACCACCACCACACCACCACCACCACAACCACCACACTACCACCACCACCACGACCATGACCACACCACCACATCCACCACAACGACCATGACCACACCACCACATCCACCACAACGCCACACCACCACATCCACCACAATGACCACACCTCCACCACCTCAACGAACACACTACCCTCCTTCTCCACCTCCACCTCCACCTACACCTCCACCATTGCATGCCACCACCACCTCGACCTCCACCTAGACCTCCTCCTTCACCAGCATTATACACCATGAAGCAAGGGAAGGGCATACTTGGATGTCGGAGGGACGTCGGAGGCCATGGACGGGGCGAGGGTCGTGGATGGGGCGGCGTCAAGGGGCCGGGGCGGGGCACCTCCTCCTCTCTTCTCGACCTCCTCTCTTCTCATGTTCCCCTTCTCCTCTTCCTCCCTTTCTCCCACCTTCTGCTCGGAACGGGGGCGGGCACGACGGACAGCGTGGACAGGGTTGGCGGGTGGTGTGGGGTCCTCCTCCTTCTCCGGTGGCCGGCGGATGGCGTGGAGGTTCTCCTCCTCCTCGGGGCGGGCCGGCCGACGGGCGTGGGCGGGCGGCGCGGCCGGGGTGGGGCACCTCCGGCGGGTTGAGGCTAGCGGCGGGGTGGGGCTCCTCTGGTGGCCTGCTCCTCCTCCCTCCTCCTCTAGCGGCCAGGGGCCGGGGGCGCGCGGGGTGGCGGTGGCGGCCGGGCGTGCTGCGGCGGGCCACGTGGGGCAGCCGGGCGTGGGGTGGCGGGGCGCGCAGCGGCGGTGGGCCGCGCGGGGTGGGGCGGTGGTGGGGCGGCGGGGCGCGCTGCGGCGGGGCGCGTAGCGGGCAGCCGGTGTTCTAGGATGTACGTCACAACTTGCTCAAAACTTTCTCAAATTTTTACCACAGCCTACACATGCGATAACATGACACCTCGACAAGTTTCATGATTTTCGTACTTCGTATGGATTTTATATAATTTAAAAACACTTTTCCGACAAGTTCCTCGTCATGTTACGTGAAGAAGATGCCCGAAATTTGATGCGAGTTCGTGGATAGGGACTCAACATACACCAAATACTATGAATAACATTTTTTGAATCACTAAATTACATTATTCCATACACCTGCAGTTCAAATTTAAAATATTTGAAAAAAATCAATGAAAAAAAATAAATTAGAGAAATATATCAAAAAAAAGTCAAATTTGGCCTAAATTTTAAAATTGAGATTTAAATAATGTATTATAGCACCACAAAAAAACTGGGTTCAAAAAACCAAAAAAAACTCTTTGCCAAGGGTCTAGCCTGGCCCTCGGCAAAGGGGGTCTTTGCCGAGGGTCTGGTCAATGGCCCTCGACAAAGGGTTCTTTGCAAAGAATATTTAAAAAAAATAAAAAAATCTTTGCCGAGTGCCTGACGGCGGGCACTTGGCAAAGACTGACGCCAGTGGCCGCCGTGACCCATCCGGCCATATTTGCCGAGGGCCAATTTGCCGAGGGCTAGGCCCTCGGCAAAGATTTATTTTGCCGAGAGCCGTTTGTTTGCCGAGGGCCAGGTCCTCGACAAAGGCTTCTTTGCCGAGGGCCTAGCTTTGCCGAGGGCTCCTAGGGCTGGCCCTCGGCAAAGACCTCCTTTGCCGAGTGTTCGAGATGTAGCCCTCGATAAACCCAGAAGCCCTAGGCAAAGAAGACGTCTCCAGTAGTGCGCCGCGGCGCTCGGCATCCACCTCTTCGTCAGCTGGATCTTCGTCTCTAGGCTCAGGTTTGGGCTCGTCGAGTCGTCGGCATCACACTCACGCTCAGCTTCTCGTGGTGGGCCATCACCACGATGTTTTTCGTCTATGTCACGTGTGGTGGTTGCCACGAGACTTGGCACGGCTTCACGGCGGAGGCGTTCGCCGGCTTGGGGGAGTTCGTCAAGCTGTCTGCTGCTTCCGGTGTCATGCTCTAGTATGTCCATTTCTACAGTACCATAAGCATAGCCTGCTCGTTGCCGCAGGAATTGCGAATGAAATTAGAAACACGTTCGGCTGGTATACTCTCGGCTTGTTTCAGCTTATTCTCTCTCACATAACACTATTGAATCATCCAGAACCATCCAAAATCTACTATTCAATGCACCAGCCGAACGCCCTCTAGACTAAATTACAAAAGAGTAAACTATTATAAATTAATAATAGTGGATGATGTGGTATATTAATGATGACAATTAAATGCATGAGACAGTGGACTAGGCTGAGGTGAACTGCTTGCACGTCGAGATAGAATGACTAGTGAAGGTTTAGGATTATAAGATACTAGAAGAATTCCCGCGTGGTGCCGCGGGAATGATGGATGACTCTTATATTACTATTGTTATACTATTATTGTTATTATTATGAAGCGGTGCGTATTTAGAATTTTATATATAATTTGGAAACAAAAGCCGCTAGTGCCTATTGGACTACTCTTTAATTTCACTATCATGCAAAAATACCAGAAGTATTAAAATTTAATATCTAAATTTCTAAGATTGTAGAATACTTTTTTTAATAACTGATGAACATGGGAAATGATATGGAAAAGCGGATATCGAACTAAATGAAACAAAGTAATACATGATCCACGAAGACCTAATCGATAGAGTCAAATAACACAAAGCACATGAGCTTTTTTTACACGCGTACCAGTAGCAAATTGGTTGACTGCCATGTACATGGTAGGAGCCAATCAGAAGCTACCTCATCTCTCTCCCGGGATTCCCCATCATCCATCTACGGATTTACCCATTCGCTTCCTCACGGGCTCGACCAAACAACTCATGCGCGAGCGGCCATCGAAGATTCGGAGGTTGTGGCGAGGCTGCTGGTCGGGTTCTCACGCCGCCACTGCACGGGATGGGGAGACTGCGTCGGCAATCCTGAGCCATGCGGAGCGCGTATGGCAAGGATCTCGCGGCAGCGGAACTGATGAGGCGGCTTCCTGGTCTCTCCAGAACCCTTCCCTACGTATTCTGATTTGATGACGACCGAAAGACCTAGATAGTGCTACTTGCAACAGGAGGGTGGCAGTGATTAGATGAGGCCGAAGAAGCAGCAGAATTTAGGGTCCGTTTGGTACGGCTTCAAGGTGCTTCGGCTCCTACACTGTTTATATATTGTAGCGTGCTAGAACCGGAGCCGGTGGAGCCAGAAACTCGAGCTTCACTGGCTCTGTGAACAGTAACCGTGCTACATTGAGAGAAAAAAGGTGGGAGAGAGAAAACAGCTCCGATGCTGCAGTATTGCTACAGTTCATTGTAGGGGTGTCAGCCAGAGCCGGAGCTGCCGGGAGCCCAGCCAAACAAGGCCTTAAAGGAAGCAGAATAGCAGATGGGGAGAATAAGCGACGAGCTCGTCGACCTTTCAGTTGTCGCACGGTTCGTTTGGTTTATAAGTCGTATTTTTTCAGCCAACGAATAATATTTTTCTCTCACAATAAATCAATCATAGTACTTTTAGTCATAGTTTATCATCCAAGTGAACATGGCAGTTGTGTGCGGATGTGACAAATCTCTGGTGGGGGTGGAGGTGAATGCGTGAGTAATAAATGATGTTGTTGCCCAAATTCTATTGGAAGGTTAGTTCCAGTGGGAGGCTCTGTTCGGCTGCTCGTAAAGCTGTTTGTACTGATTTATATGATTGATTTGTTGGGAGAGAAAAATATTGTACCATGACTTATAAGCCAGCTTATAATGGCAGCCGAACACTCCCGGAGTTTCGCTAGAGTTTCATTTGTATTTAATAACCTGCCACATATGCACTTTTAATGACATGGCAACGTTTTGATGAAGAGAGAAGAATTGGGTTTCATGGGGATGAAACTCTCTTGGCACAGTTACCAACTCTCTATGAGTCATAGAATTAAGAGATAAATGCACTGTAGGTCCATCAACTTTTTGTGCTATGTCATTCAGGTCCATTAACTTTGAAAGTGCAGGTTTGGGTACATGAACTTTTAAGTTGTGCCATTTAGGTCCAAATCTGTCTGTTTAGGAATTAGATCCTACATGACAATGCATGATAGCACCATAGGTCATGTGAGCAGCACGTGAGGGCCCTTTGCCATTTATTTTTTTACCGATAGCCCCCTATGTTTTCCATTCCCTCACTCTTCACCCCTTCCTCTCCCTTCCCTTCGAAGACATCGTCTTCAGACGACGCCGGGGCGCTGGGTGGGACGATGGAGGCGACGCCGATGTTCCCTCAAGAGTTGAGCTCCTCCGCTGCAGATTTGGGGTAAACCAGGTGATGTTCCACTGATTAGGTGCACAGAATGCCACAAGTGGCAGGTGGTTCGGCGTATTTCGAAGCAACCCTAGAGCGACGGTGAGGTTTTCTACTGTTGCCCGGCCCACAAAGTGAGATTCAAACTGTTTTGATTCGACTGGGTGTTTACATTGCAGTTTGCAGTGAAGATTGATCCTTTCCTCTTGCTTGTAGCGCAAAGGCTTGGGCTGTCCCTTTTCAAATGGGAGAAGGAGTATATCGAACATGTTGATTCTTTGAAGATGGAGGGCATGGGATTTTGTCAGCATCTGATGCCACAGGAGCAAGCAAGTGCCCCATTGCCGAGCAAGTTGTGGAATCAAAGGAGCAGGAAGCAGCCGTAGGGATGAAGAAGGAAAGAGGCATTGCTGTTGATGCTGATATTGTGAAACATTTGAAAACCTTGGTTAGAACTAGTGACAACTTAGTTAGGTTGATGCAACTGACTTGTTTCATGGCTCTATGTATTACCTTGTTGCTGTTCTTGATCCTGGTTGTAATTAGCATTAAGGTCTGAATGTGTACGGATGAATGACTAAGTTATGAAGTTCTATGCAATTTGAAGGTGTATTGTCTAAAATGTGAATGTGATTTTGCAATTTTTCTCTCATCTTGAAAAATGAAAGAAATCCAAACTGATTTCAACAAGCATAGAGTGTACACAGAAAATGAACTGATAATCCAAGGATGCTTTGATATCATTCCAGTGAACTGGAGCATTGTTTTGCAACCAAAGCATACATGTCATTCACATACTTATACCTAACCAAAAGGTCATCTTTCTGCTGTACAAAAGGCAGAAAAGAAGAACATGCACTTAGAGTTTTTGCATGATTTACAATTTCACACACATCATTACTTGTCCTCTTCAACCAACAGCACCATCATGATTGTTCATTGCAGCAGAAACCTTCTTGTGGGATGTTTTCTTCTTGCCAGCTGCAGTCTTCTTTGTAGCAGTTGTTTTCTTCATAGTAGTGGACCTTGATCTCCTAGCCTGTGTTGCAGTAGTGGGTGGAACTAGCCTAGCTGCTGGTTGGTTAGACAATATGAAGCTTGAAAATGCAAGTGGTTCTTTTTCCAGTAATCTACTCTGCGATGACTGAGAATGGAGATGATTAGTTTGAATAAGATGTTGGGTGATCTAGAGGAATTAAATGACAGTGACACTAACCTCTGCTTGCATCTGGGACATCATGGTACTTGATAACTGGGACATCATTGGCATGTCAGTTTCTTCAAACATGGAAACCTGTAACATATATTTGATAACTTAGATAAGAAATACTAGTACAATGTGCTAAACATGAGCAGTTACCTGACTAATCACTGGCATAGCAATTTGAACTGGCATTATTGGCATGTCACTATAATCTTCAGTTGCAGCTTCCTCAAAAACCTCTTCAGTTTCAATTGGCATAGAAGTTTGGCTCCTCTGTGCAGGTGTCTTGGGTGGAAGTCCAGCCTTTCTCATGCTACATGTAGCCCTGTTATGTCCTTTGTCTCCACAGTATCTACATGTCATTTGAATTCCATGCTTTGTCAACCTTGGTCCATGACTACCTTGTACCTCAGATGGCTACTTCTTCCTTGATTTAGGAGGCCTTCCAACTTTCTTCACATATACTGGTGGTAGAATTACATTGCCTCCAACTTTCTGCCATGTGCTCTTGTCTTTACATGGCCACACATTGTGGCCATAAGCACTGAGATAGCTATTGGAAGAGTAACACTCAGGAACAACTGACTCTGGTGTGATCCTTTCATGCCTCAAGCATGAAATTGCATGAGAGCAAGGGATTCCAGTGAGGTCCCACCTTCTGCAATCACAAGTCTTTATATTGATGTCCACTATGAACCTATAGTCCCTATCTTGTACCTGGAATATGCCATGTCTAGCAGGCATTGCATAACATATATTGGCCCATTTTGTGTTCCTATTAATTATCTTCTTTATCTTAGGACAGATGGGTCCCTGCCACTCTTCTCCCACCTCCCTCTATTTTTTATAGAACCTAGACATTAGTTGTCCCTTGATCTGCTCTAGCATACTAAGAATTGACATCTCCCTTGCCTCCAAGATATAACTGTTGAACACTTCATAGCTGTTGTTCAGCAACAGGTCACACTTTGGAAAAGTGTTGAAGTAAGCTCTGACCCAGGTGTTGAAAGGCATCTTATGCAACCACTCGTAGGCCTTTTGATCCAGGGTCTTCATTTTCTCCATGTTCCTATTGAACTGAGGTATTGAACTTGACCTTGCACAACACCAAAGCTGGTTCTTAAGATTTTCACCTTTGAAGTGGTGTTGGAAGTTGGAATATAGGTGTCTGACACAGAACCTATGTTTAGAGTAAGGGAAGACCTGTTGAACTACTGGAATAAGACCCTGAAAACAAAAGTACAAACATATGAAAATGGTGTTTTCACCTAGCAAACAACTACAACAAAGGATACAATGTTGTTTTTACCTTTTGTTTATCTGTCATGATAGTCCAAGGATATGTGTTATCTATGCCAAGGTCATTTTTTAGTGTCTCCAAAAACCACTTCCATGTCACTAGTGATTCCACTTCCACTATTCCAATGGCAATTGGGAAGATACATCCATTTGGATCAATGCCCACAGCTGTCAGTATTTGTCCACCATACTTAGTCTTAATGTGTCATCCATCCAAGCATATGATAGGCCTACATGTAGTCAAGAAACCTCTTTTACATGCATCCAATGACATGTATAATGTGCTAAATACATTGACATCCAGGTTCAGAAAGAAGCTGTTGCCTGGGTTACTTCTTCTAAGTTCATGACCATAGTCCCAAAGTAACTTGTATTGCTCCACCTCATCTCCCATAACTTTCTTCATAGCTAATCTTTTAGCTCTAGCAAGCTTGGACCTTGCTGGAGTTATGTTCCAGTCCCTCTGTACTGACCTAGCAAAATTTATGAGGCTCATCTTCTGATCTGCCCTAAATGTTTCTAGATACTTGTCAGCAAGCCATCTTGATGTGCACCTCTTCAAAACCCACTTTTTCTGGCATGTGTGTTGTCCATTGAATTGCTTGATAACCATACCATGGGATCTGCTATCCACTGAAGCATACAAGTTCCAAGGACAACCTTCTACACAATGTGCTTCAATCCTCTTCTTCTCATTCCTTGACAATTTAATTTCAACCCTATGCTTCAAACTGTATTCTGTAATTGCTTCCCTTAGAATCTCAGGGGTTGCAAACAATTGACCCAACTTAAATATTGGGTTATGCATATCCTGCTCTCTAAAAGTCTAAAACCTTAGGCTTCCTCCACCTTCATCATCTGATTCAGGCAACTGCAGCTCATCATCTTCTGTTGACATGTCATCTTCAACATTTTCTACAACACTAAAAGCTTTCTTGCCCTTATCTTTCTTCTTGCTTGCTTCTTCATCATCTGCATACTGAAAAGGTCATCATCATCTGCATCCAGTTCGTAGTCAGAATCAACAAAATCAGGGTCCTCTTCACTATTATCACCAGCACTGTCATCATCTCTGCCATCACCAAAATCAGGGTCCTCTCCACTGTTATCACCAACCCTCCCACTATCTGCATTGTCCATATGCATAGTCTTCATAGGACTAAAAACCTTGGGAGGTGAGTTCAATGGGTTTGCAACATTGTCATCCCAAGGCATTCCAGAAAGGTTGTCATCATGGTCCAAATACAGCACAAAATTCTTAAATTTGTGAACTAATGAGGACATTACCATTGTGTCTGTGTCAGACCAAATCAATCTCAACCCATTTGAAAGATTCTTCCCAGGTAGCAGCCAAAACACCTTCATGTTTGGATTTTTTTGGGTAGTGTAACTTAAAAACAAGTTGCTCTATGAAAAGAGGAGACCATTTAGCAACTTCTACGTGGTCAAACCAACTAACTCTTCCACCGGGATAGGATTTGTTTAACCCTTGAGAAACAAAGCACCCCCCATGATGCATTTCCAATAAGAATTCTTCGTCATCAGTGCCTATAGAAGAAAACCCCAAAATCTACAGCATAAATGACCAATACATGAAACCCTAGCCGACAAAATAAGATATTTTTTGCAACAAGCGACCTAATCGACGCAAGAAATACCTCCTAAACCAACCGATTTCAGAGTTCATGACATCGAAGAACTCACCATACTGTGGCGCCCGTGCCCCCAGTGGTCGCAAAGAGGCCACCATCGCGCCGACCGGACGCGATCTGCGCGGCAGTCAGCGCTCGGCACCACCACCCCGCACAATCTTCACCGCCTCCACCGGCTATGTCGTCGTCGGTCGACCACCCGCCGCCTCCGTCGTCCCACCCAACGCCCCGCGTCGTCTGAAGACGATGTCTTCGAAGGGAAGGGAGAGGAAGGGGTGAAGAGTGAGGGAATGGAAAGCATAGGGGGCTATCGGCAAAAAAACAAATGGCAAAGGGCCCTCACGTGCTGCTCACATGACCTATGGTGCTGTCATGCATTGCCACGTAGGATCTAATCCCTAAACGGATAGATTTGGACCTGAATGGCACAACTTAAAAGTTCATGTACCCAAACCTGCACTTTCAAAGTTAATGGACTTGAATGACACAGCACAAAAAGTTGATGGACCTACAGTGCATTTATCTCTAGAATTAGATATCTATGAAACTATAGAATGAAACTTTCTATTGAAAGTGTGTGTTTTATCCAAGTTTTATTTTATTCTATATGGCATGACAGTCTTGTAAATAACGAAATAAAACTCTCCGATGAGACGGGCCTAAGTAAGTGGAGGTGGAGCCTCTGATTAATTAAGAATGTTGCGGTTCTTTTTTAAAAAAACATCTCCTGAATGGTAAGGTGGGATAGGGAGGTGGAGGTAGATGCGTGGGTCAGGATGGAGCGATGACGTGGAGGGTCGTGGAATGAGAAAAAATAGGTTAGCGTGGTTTTGCTTTTATAAAAGTTTAAGATATTAATATATTGATTTTGATTTTGTTTCAAAAACTTGTAATCCTTTCCTAACTGAAGTTTGGACATACTACCGTGCATGCGTACGTGTGCAGCCTGGAGAACTGGTACTATAAGATACTTTCTTCATATTAAAAATAAAGTCGTTTTGGACAAGGCTTGATTAAACATTGAGATTATAAATCATGAATAACTTTTAAGTTGTTGAGTTTAGAAATATGAAAATTATATGTATAGATTTGTCTTGAAAAATACTTTTACAAAAATTTACATATATCACTTTTTGATAAATATCTTTATAAAAATAAGTAGTTAAAGTTATACTTTAGAGACTGTGTCGTTGTCCAAAACAACTTTATTTTTTAGTATGGATGTAGTATTGATCTCGCTGACCAGGAACCTCAAGAACGCGGCAGTTGCTGTGGATGCCCTCTCCAACTGGTAAGTTTTCTCCGTTTGAATGAGCCTGTTTGAACACTGCCAAATGCGAATGCCAAGTATACACCATACCAGAATGATATACTACACCAATGACCATGGCTTACTAATTCCCTTCGATATATATGCAGCATGAATATTAATGGATGGGAGATGACCCACCTGTTCGGCAGACCGTAAACGATCGTGGATTATAAGCTGAAACATTATTTTTCTCTCACATCAAACCAGCCAAACCAGCTAGCAGTAAATAATCTACGATCTAATCCAGCCAGCCGAACAGGCTGGACGATTCCACTGGCATTTTTTTTGCCAACACCGGGTTTTTTTTTATCCGCACAAGTTTCGTAGTACATACATTTTCTTCTTTAACTGTAAAAAAATACCAAACTGCACTGGCTTAATAATAGTGGAGTTTACATGACTTGTGAGATAATTAATGGTATTACTACCGTCAACTAATGTTAGCCCGGGTATGCACATTGGCTATTTGGCTGTTCTTTCAGGGTGCGCGTGGCCAATGAGCTCGGTGCGGGAAATGGCAAGGGCGCCAGGTTTGCGGCGATTGTATCATCCACGACCTCGCTGGTGACTGGGCTCTTCTTTTGCGTGCTGATCATGGGCCTCCGCGACAAGATCGCTCTCATCTTCACCACCAGTGCTGTCGTGCTGGATGGCGTCGATAAGCTCTCGCTCTTGCTGGCCTTCACTATACTCCTCAATAGCATACAGCCTGTCCTGTCAGGTGAGTGAGAGCTCTCAGCTCCCCTAAGCTATACTCCTTAATTGCATTGGCTAGCCCAAATTAAAAAGCTCATAGGCCATGTATCTGTTACGTAGTAGAACATTATTGAAACTTCACGAGACTAGTTAAGCTCATGCTATCTGAAAAACAAAACAAAAGCAAGGAATTCTCATGTTTCAAACAAAAAATAATTAATCTAAGGCCCCCTTGGAAACTGAGGAATTTTATAGGATTCAGGCTCTGTTTATTTCAGCTTTCTGTTGGGAGTTTTTGGACTTCAGCTTTGGGACCTTCCAAAAGCCGAAAAGCTCCCGGAAACCAAAAGCAAGAAGCTCTTCAAAGTGAGCTTTTGAGCTTTTGCCTCGTGAAAGGTTTTTGGCTTTTGGAAGGTCTCAAAGCTGAGGTCCAAAACTCGTAAAAAGTTTTTTCCAATAAGAACCTTTGGATTGGGCCGGGAGCAAATAAAGGATTCCACTGAATTCAACAAAACCCATAAAAAATTCCCTGGCACCGCCTGCGTGTGATCTCACTGGGCAAACACTTACACTGTGCTCCTCATTTCAGGTGTGGCTGTTGGGTCAGGATGGCAGTCTACGGTGGCGTACATCAACATCGGCTGCTATTACATCATCGGCATACCCATGGGCGTCCTCCTCGGATGGCTCTTCAACCTTGGCGTGCTGGTACGCAACGCATCGCTACTACTACCGCTCGTGTTGGCCACCCGGTCTGTGCCTGTTGCTTGATCGTGTGTCGTGACCATGGTTTCCAATATCGACCGAAATTTTCAGATATTTCCAATATATGCTCTTTATCCGTAGGTGCCGATAAGAAAATATCTATCTTTTTTATACAAATTTTGTTTAAATTTACTTAAATTTAAATTAAATTTTATTTGAATTTAGTCCGATATTTCCGATATATCCTGTTTATCCTTTTTATCTGTGATCTCGGATAAATTTTTATTTCCGAAAATGAAAACCTTGGTCGTGACCAGCGCCACCTTCTTCTTCTTCCCGTGAAATCTTTTGCAGGGGATCTGGGCAGGCATGATCGGCGGAACCGCAGTGCAGACGCTCATCCTGGCCGTCATAACCGTTCGCTGCGACTGGGAAAAACAGGTGAGAAACCGCTATAGCTGCTCGTTTCTTTAGCGTGCTAGTAGCTTGCAGATACGTTTGATCTGCTGCTCGTGTGGCGATGATGCTGTATATATGACCATATATATATTGGGGGTCCGCGTCGTTGCATTGGCAGGCTATTATCGCGAGCACGCGCATGGACAAGTTATCGCAGGTCCGGTGAAGTACATGTTCAGGCATACATATGATCGAGGAGTAACCAATGCAAAACCCTCTTTCCGTCTCTCTCCCTACCGATCAAGAATCTGGATCCCTTGCACGAAATCATGTAAAATATTGGTTGGCAATTGGATCATATTAGTACCTGATCATGACACTTCTGTGTTTATTCATTTGTAATTTATTACAGGTGTACGTTCTCACTTGTATCTACGTATACGAGCTGTATATACAAACTCAGTAAAAAAGAATTGCAATTGCTTGTCAGCTTCTTCATTCTAGACCCAGTCCGCGTGTGCTCGCTTCATATATTATTATGGAAAGACGGTTAGAAGAAGTGATCTCAGGCCCATAGATAGAATGGCCCTCTTCCCATGCACTAGGTTGACTAGGAGTCGTGGCCTCAGTTGGTCCAGCACTAAGTTAAAGAGGGATGGCCAGTTATCATAGGTTAGTTGACCAACCCTCTTTAACTCTAAGTCCACCGAGTCTGAGGGTGGTGGATCCGCTTGAAGGCCGTCCCCTCTCTTCCTCACCAACAACAGCAGGCAATGCTTATGCACTAGGCGAGTGCACTTGTGGCATTAACACATCACAACCTACTTCATCGATGTCAGACTACCTGGCTTCAAGTTATGGTCAGTGATCCTAATCCATATTAGATTAATTAGTGTTCATGTAATTAGATTAGTTATCCTATGGTTCAACCTCCCTATTTTCTAACGAAGATCACTTGTCGACAAGATTAGCGAATTGTTGTAGTAATTGTAGAAATAGTAGCAATTAGGTGTTCCGGTTGCTCGAATTGCTCCGTTGCTGTTATGTTTCTTGTTAGCAACTCACTACGTGATAGAATAACAAATTACAATAATGCTATCTCAGGCAAGCAACGATACTGATAATCCGATACAAATGAGAGAGAACGTGGGAGAAGAAGCACAACAGGGCAATTGGAAACCGAAAAGTCACAGCTAGGGTCCAAGATAAAATACTAGAATTACAAGATTCGTGTACAAGAGAGAGGGAGCCAGGGAGGAAGAAGAAAGAATAGTAGTGATATGCAGATTATGCTTCTCTCTAGATATTCGATGCCTCATGCCGCTGCCCTTTTTGTACCCAGAGTCTATGAGTGACCCTTTCAAATAAAAAAAGAGTTTTGAGTGATGAGCTATTGTTGACTTGCCGAGGCTTATGGCTCAAGAGTTGGCGGCTCAACATTCATCACGAACTTTGGGGAAGATTAGACAAGCTGCATATTACTGGCTAGTTTAGCAGAGCTCCACTCCTAGCTTCTTTGAAGTAGATTCTATGGATCTCTATCAAACGCTTAAAATGCAACTGGATTCTGATGAGAACTGACGAGAATCACTTCTCCATTTACGTTACAAGCTGAGAGCTAAAACAACTGCTCTCCACCGATCCCTACCGCTCCCCGTTCAATCATCACTATAATTACTTCATGATCAATTCTCACCTGCTCTCCATCTTGCTCCCCCACCAGAATCATTTCATTGAAAAATCAAAAAAATGAAGCATAAGAATGCGAAAGGAGAGCTCCGCCAAACCAGGCGTGAGGGTGTGGGATGTCATTGTAGAGACCGATGGACCATCGATCAATTCTAAGCAAAGGCTATTTTAATCTCTTTGATTGCAAAGAAAGACAGAAAACTGAAAAAACTGAGAAAACTCCAAATAAAAGAGGTCGCATAGGCCTAGAGTTATTTTATACTCCCTTCGCTTTATATTGTAGGACGTTTTGACTTTTTCTAAATATTTTGCTATATATATAGACACTGTGTATATCTAAGTACATATTAAAAGCTATAAATCTACAAAAGTTAAACAGAAATGCTTAGAGGCGAGCGTCCGATCTTTCAGACGCTGATGTTGCCGTGGGCCACGATGCTGGCCTGAACGGCCCAACAAGTGTGTTCCATTATGCTCGCATTTTTTAAAGGGAAATCGTTCGGTCGTTGTCCACTCTTCAGACGAGAAACCCCACCCTCCACTCGTCGAGCTAGGTCCCAGACTCCTAGCACCACCACCGCATGTCGCGACTGCTCCGCCATGGTGGTCTCCCACCTGCCACCATCCTTCCCTCTGCCAGTAGTGCTCGCGCGTCGTAGCTGGTGCTGATGCTGGTGGTGCTCGCTCCGCCCATCGTGCGCGTCGCCTGCTCTCTCCCGTCGCGCGCGCTGCCCGCCTGACTAAGCCAAGCCTGGTGCTAGTGGCGCTAGTGGTGGTGGTGGTGGTGCCGCGCACTGGTGCTAGTGGTGCTCGCGCGCTGCCACTGTAGGATCTCTGGTACACATAGAGGGGGTGAATAGGCCTGAAAAAATTCAACTTAAACCGAAATCAAATTCACCCGCGGCACTGCCACTCTGTGAGCGCCGCACTGCCGCGTCTGCAGGAGAGATTAGTTCACAGTTCAAAATCTACTTAACGAAATTTAGATAGGGTAAATTTCTTAGCTTTCTGTAGGGTGGTAGATCACAGATTGACAGCTGAAAGTGGTGAGAACACCACACATAAGTAGATCGGCCTCAATTCTAAAAATCACCTCAACAACAATAAGAACACAAGTGAAGCAACACCAGCACAAGATGACACAAGAATTTATCCCATGGTTCAGCTTGCCACCAAAGCTTGCCTATGTCCACATTGTTGAGATATACCACTAAGGCTTAGGGATTTGCAATCATACCTCGTTCTCAAGTCAAGATAGTGAACTCTTGAGATGAAGGGTGATTTTACTCACTGCAAGAGATGGTTACAAACCTCCTGGGGCTCCCACATAAGTTGGCAAGCTCCATAGACGACGCTTTAGCTGGCTAGGAGCCAAACTCCAAAAGTAACATACACAACCGCCAGGTAAGACGTGAACCAAATGTTCTTTAGAGTTTAGGAATCAATGGAGATGCTCTCTTATCAAGTTTTGGACCCTTATCCCTCAAGGATTGATGGAGAAATCAATGGATTTATTTGGGGGCTTGAGGTCAACAATAGAGTGAGAGAGATAGCTTCTGCTCTGTTTTGAGTGTGCTGAAGTGAGGAAGAAGGGAGCAGATTGGTTTGTTTGTTTTTCTATCTATCTTTGTCGTTGAGAAAGAAAGGGAAAGGTATATATAACCCCTAGGCCCCAATGGTCACTTAAATCACAGATAGTTGTTGGGGAGAAAAAGAAAAGGTATATATACCCCTAGCCCCCAATGGATATTTCACCCAAGAGGTCGGGCGAGACGAGGCCGCCACCAAAGGGTCGAGCGAGATGAGGCCCGCGACCAAAGGGTCGGGCGAGCCGAAGCCCGCGACCAAGAGGTCGGGCGAGCCGGAGCCCATGACCCAAAGGGTCGGGCAAGATGGAGCCCGTGATCTAGAGGTCGGGCGAGACAGAGCCTGCGACCAAAGGGTCGGGCGAGATGGAGCCCGTGACCAAAGGGTCGGGCGAACCGGAGCCCGCACCCAAGGAGTCGGGCGAGTCATAGCTTGCACCCCGCAAGACAGTAAGCATAATAGTGAAGTGTAGACCGTCTTGGTTGTGAATCTGAGGATGCATGAGGTTGTTTGAGCACTTGGTAGCACAGATTAGCTTAAGCATTGTGCCCCCTTTATAGTACGGCTTTTCCTATACTCAAATTCAATACATAAGAGAATTTAAACCTCATTTGTGTTTGAAGTCATCTATATTTGTAGTTGGGGGCTCCTCCGTTTCGTGTAGCATCCTTGAATATAAATTCGCTGATTGTCATCTCGATAAATCTCATTAGTTCTCTAATTGTGTGGTCATCATCACCAAAACCCATAATTAAGGCTTGATTGCACTTTCAATCTCCTCCTTTTTAGTGATTGATGACAACCCAATTAGAGCTTACAAAAGATATGAAATAAATACTAAGACTTTTTGAGCCTTGGGTGTAGAGTCTCCTCCTAAATATATGAATAGAGAATTAAACTCTTAAATTGGCATAAGAAGTCAAGATTCACATTTTAGTTAAGTGATGGGGTTCCCCCTACATCCAAGCTCCTGTGGGGTGCAGCATACTGTGTTAGATATGTAAAACGTGATGCAAATGAAAGTTTATGCACACATGTGCTTGCTGCTGTGCGGCAGAGCCGTACCTGACTGTACGAGCAAGACAGAGTCAAGCACCACACAGCTAGCTTAGACAAAAGGATATGCAACCTAGCACAATAAGATGACTTCTAATCCACACAACGATACATGTGAAGGGTCGAGATGGCGGACTAGAGGGGGGGTGAATAGTCTTTTCTAAAATTAATCGCGTCGGCTAATCGAAACAAGTGCGGAATTATAACTATCGGTCTAGCCAAGACTACACCCCTCTATCTATGTTCTCTAGCACCTTGCAAAGATACTAATTATGCAACTAAGATGCCAGGCTAGCTAGAGCTCTCCTAAACAATTCTAGGAGCAAGGTTACACAAACCTATGCCACTAGTACATTAAGCAACAAGGGAGCTCCTACACATGCTAGTAAGCAAAGGCACAAAGCTAACTAAGCTCACTAGCAATGCTCAATAACAAGACAACCAATGCCTAATTAGAGAGCGCAAATACTTAGCTACACAAACTAAGCATTGTGACTAACAAGGTTACTAAAACCAAATTAGCCACGCAAGGGAGCTACTTCTATGCTACACAAGCAAGAAGGTAATTAGCAAGCTACACAAGCGATCTAATTACAAGAGCAACTACATAAGCTTAATATGTATAAAAGTAATTGCAAGCTTGTGTAATGGGGATGTAAACCAACGGGAAGAACAAGGTTGACACAATGATTTTTCTCCTGAGGTTCACATGTTTGCCAACACGCTAGTCCCCGTTGTGTCGACCGCTCACTTGGTGGTTCGGCGGCTAATTAGCATCACCCGCTAAGCCCGCATGTCGGGCGCCACAAGAACCTACCCCTTGAGTGAGGGTAGCTCAATGACATGCTTTACTAGAGTTGCTCTTTGTGGCTCCCGCGGGGCGAGCACAATGCCCCTCACAAGCACTTCTCCGGAGCGCCGCATAAGCTTCTTGCGCGCTTCGATGGAGACCACCACCAAGCCGTCTAGGAGGTGGCAACCTCTAAGAGTAACAAGCACCACCGGCTTGCAACTCAATCACCTAGTGCCACTTGATGCAACCTCATGATGCAATCGCACTAGAATCACCCACTCACACAATCGAATGATCACTATCAAGTATATGTGTGATGGAGGGCTCCTAAGCACTCTCAAGCATGGACACAAAGTCCCCCAAGGTGCTCAGCACCAGCTATGCCCGAAGGCCACTTCTATTTATAGCCCCAAGGGCTAAACTAGCCGTTACTCCTTCACTGGGCAATGGTCGGGCTGACCGGACGTTCTGGTCGTGTTGACCGGACGCTCACTTGACTTGACCGGGCACAGCAGCTTCAACTGACCGAACGCTGAACCCCCAGCATCCGGTCGTTTCCAGTAAGGTCCCGAGCATGACCGGACGCGTCCGGTCGAACGCGATCGGACGCAGCCAGCGTCCGGTCACACTCCAGCTACTGTGTCACCGTATGTCAGCCTGACCGAACGCAGCCAGCCAGCGTCCGGTGCTTTCAGACCCAGCGTCCGGTCAGTTGACCGACGCCAGCGTCTTCGCGACCAACTCGTTTTCACTTCTAACTTCTTCACCCTTGCTCCAATGTGCTAACCACCAAGAATTTGCATCCGGCGCAATAGAAAATTGGCATTCCATTTTCTCGAAAGCGCTGAATCCCGCCGAGCTTGCGAGGCGGGAGGGAGAGAGGGACCCAAACCCATCTCACCCCTACAAACACCACCTCCTTTGTAAATGTGCCAACACCACCAAGTGTACACCACCATGTGTATGTGTGTTAGCATTTTCACAGTCATTTCCCAAAGGATGTTAGCCACTCAACTTGCCACGCCACTCGATCCTAGCGATAATGCAAAGTTAGATCACTCGAGTGGCACTAGATGACCGATATGCAAACAAGTTTGCCCCTCTTGATAGTACGGCCATCTATCCTAAACCCGGTCATAAACTTCTCTATACACCTATGACCGGTGAAATGAAATGCCCTAGGTTATACCTTTGCCTTGCGCATTCCATTCCATCTCCTTCAATGTCGATGCAACGCATGCACCAACACGATCAACAATAATATGATCCACTTCATATCATCACATGATCATATTGGTTCATCGATCTTGACTCTACTTGCTCTTCACCGTTGCCATCGTCCATCGGCGCCAAGTCTTGCTCAAGCTTCACCGCCACACGGTCCATCACTCCAAAGCCTTCGACTTGCCCTTCACGCTTGCAACCGGTCCATCAAGCCAAGTCTTGTCTTGATCTTCTCCACCTTGATCATATGACTCAATGTCATGTCTCATGTGCATTTAAGCTCCTTCATCATCACATGTGTGAGCTTTGCAACATTTCCAAGCCATTTTCACCTTCATGGCATATGTTGCTCATACACATGTACCTGTGGACTAATCACCTATGTATCTCACATAAACACAATTAGTCCACCTAAGTTGTCACTCAATTACCAAAACCAAACAAGGACCTTTCAACATGTCCATATCCAATAAACAAAGAGTCAAATAGTAGCATTATTTTACAATTTAAAGTTTTAAGTAACTCTCAAACTTTCCACCTAGTGAAGACTAACACTATCGAATAGGACATGAAGCGCAGTTGTTGCAAAAAGTTGTTGACCCCTCTAATTTTCTCCCCCTTTAGCATAAAGCACCAAAAAGAGAGGAAAAGAAGAAAGATCAACACCTACTCGTCATCTCCCTGGATGTTAGTCCAATCAATATCATCACCTCCTACAGCAGTCTCGGCACCACCATCACAATCATCGTCGTTAGAGTCAATACGTGCACAACCCTGATGGTGAGCGGTGGTGGTGTAGCAAGTGGAACGAGTGGAACACCCCGGCTCCTATCTCTGACAGTATCCCTCCAGGGTCTCATCTCAATCTGCTACTCATCCCTGCTACTCCTCATCATCATCTAAATCTATATCAGAGAGACTCGGAAGGTCATACTATGGAGGAGGTGGAATAGGAGGAAGTGGTGGAAGGTCTTGTCCATGCTGCTGAAGTTGCTCAAGCTGTGTCTCATATGCTCTATCGGCTACATAGGTGCACTTTCCAAAGATTGCCTTCAACCACTTGCCAAACTTCTTCATCTTGCCTCCACTGCGAGACCTAGAGCGGGGAGGTTCAGAGATATCTACATGAGCATGAGAGCTTTCTGCTCCCTAAGTAGCTGCAGCAGGCTGAGTCTTCTCAATTTTGTAGATGGTGTGCATCCCATCCTTCGAAAAATAAAATCCAGTGATCCTCTCAATCATGAACATGAGGTAAGGGGCATAGGGCAGACCCCTCCCCCCATCCTCCACAGTAAATCTCAATTCAGTCCACATGAATCTAGGGACACTGAACTTGTCCCCACCTAGAGCGAATCTAGCCAACATATTTCTCACATAGCCATTAATATCTGAGGCTACTCCATCCTTTGGGTTGATGGTGTTCTTGATGAGGTTGTTGAGGATGTAATAGAAGTTGTGTAGACCACACCTCTTGCCATTTGTAATCCTTCTATCTCTCCACATATAACTGATGTCACGGATCTCAGCTCGAGGCTCATCATGAATGTAAGTGTAACCTCTGTGCTTCTCCCCAAAGCCAAGAATCTGGTTGAAGGTGATAAAGTTGACTCGGTAGTACCGACCATTAGTCATCTAGTGAATCTCATCAGAGGTTTGGTCATAGAAGTATGTGGCATGAAACTATGCAAGGACTTCCTCATTTTAGTTATACTAGAAACCCATGATGTCTGAAAGCTGGATCCTGTCACAAATTTTGATCACCTTGTCAAACTCAGGCTCCTCCTTCTCCTGCATCTCATCCCAATCAATATACTGCATCTTGATGATCTTGGTTTTCTTGGATGTAAGAATGACAGTGGCATAAAGGTTGAAATGAAACTCTTTCCAGAATATGTAATCAATGACCAAATCTTTACGCACTGCATAGGTATTGATCTCCCTTGCCTCTTCCACCAACTTCCAACTCTTGGAATAGTTGACAACTACATGCTGGCGGGAGTCATTTGGAGGTCTCATGATGATATCACCCTCAAAATCTCTCATGTATCTACCATCAAACTCAGAAAGATGCCGTGGGTGTCAGGAATGGTATCAGTGGTACAACCTGTCATCTCCAGCCTCTCCTCATCTTCGATGTATTGCTCATTGTAACACCTCGGGTGTTTAAATATTAAAATCTGGCATGTCATCATATGCATTGCAAAGCATTTGGCATTTGGTGAAAACTTTGAGATGCATACACTAATACAAGTTTATATTTATGTGGTATGTGTTGCAATGTATTGTTTGACTCAAGTTCAATGTTTGTTTGGATTTTGAATTTTTCGAGAAAACCCCGCTTTTCAACATTTAAATCCTACCCTGAAAATCCATTTCAAAATCTAAGCATATTTTAGGGTTGGGCCCAAAAGCAAAAGTGTAGAGCTTGGCAAGTTATACAAAGTTTGTTTTTGGAGTTTTTCAAGTTGTTTAGAAAATTTTTGAGTAAATCAAAAAGGCGTAATTCGGTAAATTTCCCTATTCAAATTCAAAAGTTCATTTCAAAATCTAGACCGAATTAGGAGATGGTTATAAAAGCAAAGTTGTAGAACTTTTGATTTTGAACAACTTTTATTTTTGGAGATTTTTGAGTTGTTATGAAAATTTGGGAGTAATTTGTGAATTTTGGCAAATGGCAAACTTGTAATTTCGATGAACAGTGTTCACCGCTTGCGCTACACCGCCGGCGAGCTTCGGCTTGCTTCCAGTCGCGCGCGTGGCCGTCTAGGCGTCGCGTTGGCGCGCTGAAGGCTTCGTCATGGCTTCCTTGCGCTTCCTTGGCTGCCCTATAAAGCTCTGGAGCCGCCGCCGTTCTTCTTTCTTCGTTCTCTGTTTTTCCCGTCGCCGCTGCTCCATCTCCGGCGAGCCCGTGCCGTCATTGTCGTGCTCCACCGTCGCTGATAAGCTAGTCCCAGCTCCGCCTGAACCTTGCGCGTCCATCTGACCCACCAATTTGGCTTGTCTTCACCGGGAACTCGAGTTTCATCGCCTTCTTCCTCGCGGTCGGTAACCTCACCGTCGCATGCGCATCTCCGTGGCTAGAGCCCGTCGGTGAGCCGTTGCCTTGATT